>NW_026607041.1:135000-160000 GCF_029890125.1 Rhinichthys klamathensis goyatoka | reverse complement strand
CTATATACAAATATCTGTGGGGTATTTTGAGCTAAAGATTCACACTCTGGGGACATCAGAGATATATTTTACATCTTATTAAAGGGCATTATAGGACTCCTCTAATGGAGTTACAAAGGCTTGAGGGGGACGTGTCTGACCTGCTGAGGCCCCGCCCCACTCCCCACACGCGGATGCAGCTGATTGGCTGAGAGTGCAGGAGGGTGTGGTCAGTGGCGTCGATGAGGCTGAGAGTGACATCTTGCAGGACCAGTAGCATCGTCTGTCTCTAAACGAGAGAGAACGAGAGAGACGTGTGAGTGTATGACTGTTTTTCTAAACCCCAAAAAGTGACAACTTAAACATGCTGTCAAACATGGTCTCACCCTCGCCCGGTCGCTGTCTGTCTCTCTGCGCCGCTGAAGCTGCTGGATGCAGTCGCTGACCGCCGAGCCGCTCTTCCCACACATCAGATCCGCCTCCCGAACCTCCAACCAGCCCAGATACTGGACCCAGAACACCTGCAGCCGCACACCAGCACACTGGACCTCAACTCCTTTCTTAAAGGGATCGTTCACCCAAAAATTAAAATTAGCCCATGATTTACTCACCCTGAAGTCATCCTAGGTGTGTATGACTTTCTTCTTTCAGACGAACACAACCAGAGTTATATTAAAAAATGTCCTGACTCTTCCAAGCTTTATAATGGCAGTGAATGGTCGTTTATGTTATTTAGCTAGTTATTTTAGTCAATAAAGGGTTAAATGTGGATATTTTTCTGGACAGATGCACTTTTATGATGGATAGATGCACTTTTATGATGGATAGATGCACTTTTATGATGGACAGATGCACTTTTATGGATTTCAAAACAGAACAGCCATTCACTGCCATTATAAAGCTTGGAAGAGCCAGGACATTTTTTAATATAACTCTGATTGTGTTCGTCTGAAAGAAGAAAGTCATACACACCTAGGATTTTTGGGTGAACTATCCCTTTAACCCTACAGTATAAATCCTATTGATCGGATCAATCTGATGTATTCCTTTTTTATCAAGTTAAAGTAGCATAATTGTACAAATGTGTTCAAAATATTAAGAAAAAAATCTCAAATATAACGATCTTGTATATTAGACATCAGTTGTTTCTCATTGAACCTAAAGATGATGTCATTTTTCTGTTCCCACAATGCATTGCTTCAAACTGCTGCTCAGCTGTAGTTACAGGCAGCGCCACACGGCGTCACTGTTGTTAAATACCACCGTTTATGGCGCTAGTTTTATCCTTTAATATCTTTCCATAATATCTGGTCAGAATATAATCATTTGGTGATACCAAACAAGAGAGTTATAGTTAAATCCATCATAATATTAGTGTTTCTTGGCTAAATTCTTGGAAATTCATCTAAACTGCTCTTAAATAAATCAATAAATACCTATTTTTTTAAATTACATATTCAGGTATAACCTACTTAATTTTCTTAATGATTTAAATGAAATCAAAGAAGAAATGTTCCTGTTTCTGTCATACTGACTCTTGGTAACAATTTTGACAGAGAAACAAAAAAGCAATTAAAACTTCCCAGGATTTAACTAAGATAACCAAGACCATTTATATTAAAATATAAATATATATTCTATTTTATTATTTTGATGTGTAATATCTGTGTGATTCATGTCATCCCTCGTCATTATTACTATTATTATTTATTTTACATTTTCTATTTGTGATGTCTGTGATTTTGTCATCCCTCATTATTATCATTATTATTTATTTTATATTGCTTTTTATTTATTTTATTTCTAGTGTCTATATTATTTTATGTCATCCTTTGTTATCGTTAATATTATAATTTTTTATTTAATTTTTTAGTTGTGATTTCTGTGGGATTTCATGTCATTCCTCGTCATTATTAATATTATTTATTAATATTTTTTATTTGTGATTTCATGTCATTCCTGATCATTATTATTATTATTTATTTTATATTGTTTTGTTATTTTAAATTTTATTTGTGGTCTGTTATTTTATGCCATCCTTTATTGTTATTATTATTATCATAATTTTATTTTTATTTGTGGTGTCTATGTGTATGTTCTATGTTTTGACATTCCTCGTTGTTGTTTTTATTATTATTGTTATTTATTTTATTTTTATTTGTGATGTCTGTGATTGTGTCTTCCCTCATCATTGTTTAATGCTGATATTTTGCAGCTCATTCTTCTTGTTACAAGTTGTGTTAATATTTGCAGTTTGAAGCCCGTGTGTGGTGTCCAGAGTGATTGACACCTGTCGAAGAGCCGTCACCTGCGTGTCCAGGTCATTGATGGGTATGACGGTGTCTGCAGGGGCTGATGGGACTTTAGCTCTGCGGAGGATAGAGATCAGCATGAAGCTTCTGTCCTGCGGGTTTATGATTAATATTCCTCATGATCTGCACCTGTGGTTGATGAAGCTGTACGGGCCGCCGTGAGCTCCTAAACTCTCTCGGTTCATCTGTCGCTCTCTCTCGCGCTCCTCCTGTCGCTCGCGCTCGCGACGCTTCTCTCGGGAGTCGCATGTCTCCGTCAGGTCCTGTAAAGAACGGTAGAAACCTGCATAAAGTCTCAAATCTCAGAAAGCATTTGCTTGCCTTCCATAGCATACTGTATATATAGTAGTCAACATCTGAAGTGGATCGAAACCTTTCATCAAAGTTATACATGAATTTTGAACAATAATTGTCTTAGGACAACTTTGATGAACTTTTTTTGATCCACTTCAGATGTTGACTACTGTATACTGTATATATATATATATATATGCTAAGACAAGAACAGGTATTGTTCAAAATTCATGTATAACTTTGATGAAAGGTTTTGATCCACTTCAAATGTTGACTACTATATACGCACTATATTACATATGCATTATATTTTAACTTATTGTATGTGTGTTTGAATAAATTCATTACAAAAACAAGTTTTTATGAAAGCCACTGTTTAAATGTTTATATTTCAAAAAATTAATTGGAGCAGAACCACATCATGTCATTAGAAGGTTATTATTTTAACATTATTATAAAAAAAACTGTACACAAATCAGTTTAAGCTTTAATATTTGTAGCGACTGACAGGTTCCCTATGTCGTTCACAGCATTATAAATTCAGGCTAATATGAAGTTCGTTTTGAGTTTGTTTTCGGGAGTTCGCTCCGGCTGGTAAACGCCTCTGAACTCTCATTGGTCTGTGGTGATGATGTCATAAGTGGGCGTGTCCCTCAGGCTCCGCCTCCTCTGAGGTGTGAATCTTCCCCGGCTCGTTTCCTCTGTTCAGACGCGAGTGAACACACACACACACACACTGGAGAGACGCGAGTGAACACACACACACACACACTGGAGAGACGCGAGTGAACACACACACACACACACACTGGAAAGACGCGAGTGAACACACACACACACACACTGGAGAGACGCGAGTGAACACACACACACACACACTGGAGAGACGCGAGTGAACACACACACACACACACTGGAGAGACGCTGGACAGCAGAAACTGAAGCTGTGATTCTACTCAGAGACTCTGACAGTGTTTCATGTTCATCAGTGTAACGCTGTAAAGCGATCGCGTGTGTAAAGTGCTGTATGATAAACATGACGTGACTGAAGAGAGTTCATGACATCTCTACGATCTGACGCTTTCTGAACGCCTGATTCACAGTTTTTCCTCATGAATCGGATCAGATTGAAGTTCGAAACTGAACTAAATCGCATGCTTGTGAATCAAAATCAAATCATTAAATTTGCGTCAAAGTCCAGCTCTTGTGGCTTTGTGTTTATCTTCACATGTTTACCAGGTAGTTGTTGTTGAGGAAACTGGCGGCGCGTCCCATCGCCTCGTAACACAGCGAGGAAGAGGAGGGTGACGAGGCGGACGAAGGAACGGGCTCCACAGAGCTGTCCGACACGATACTGCTGGGCCGCTACACACACACACACACACACACACACATTTCATTGTTTTTACATTCACATTTCGTTATTTCATTGTAAATTTACCAGATTTTTTTTTTTTTAATAAACAAAAAAAATCAAATCAAATCACAAGCGCACAAACACACACACACACACGCGCGCGCACATGCACACACACATGCGCATGCGCACACACCCAACCACGGATACACAAGCACACACACAAACGAGCACGCAGACACACAGCACGCACACACACAAGCGCACACACAAGCACACACACACACACAAGCACACACACAAACGAGCACGCAGACACACAGTACGCACACACACACAAGCGCACACACACACAAGCACGCACAAACACACACAAGCACGCACACACACACACAAGCACGCACACACACAGCACGCACACACCCAACCACGGATACACAATCGCACACACACACACACACACACAAACACAATCGCACAAACACAAACACAAACACACACACACAAACGTGCACGCAGACCCAAAGCACGCACACACACAAACACACACACACAAACACACACACAATCGCACCCACACAATCGCACACACACAAACACAGACACACACACAAACGTGCACGCAGACCCAAAGCACGCACACACACAAACACACACACACAATCGCACCCACACAATCGCACACACACAAACACACACACACACACACACACAAACGTGCACGCAGACACACAGCACGCACACACACACCCAACCACGGATACATAATCGCACACACACACACACAAACATGCACGCAGACCCAAAGCACGCACACACACACACAACCACACAAAATCGCACCCACATTATTTTTTTAGTCAAGAAGCCGTTTCACTCAGATACGTCACAATAGGGAAGAAAAGATGGTTGCACTTTACGTATCAGGCTGACTTTAAAAAAAGGGGCGGGCCCTTCTTCAATATGTAAATAAGAAACACATCATCACATGCAGGAAAACTGTGGTAAGAGCAGAGGATCATCGCTGTGTCTAAAGAAACTATTCCCCAGTCTCTCCCTGTTAGGGTTATTCTGAAACTTTATATCCGTGTTTATTGCCTCATTAAGATTGCTGTATTCCTCATTTGTACGTCACTTTGGATAAAATTGTCTGCTAAATGTGTGAATGTGTGTGTACCTCAGTCTGTGCTTTAGAGCAGGGCACAGGAAGACACGCCCCCTTCACCCATGGCTCCGCCTCCAGGTCAGGCTGATCCCGCCAAAAACACTCCCTCAGCCGAGGCTCTTCCCAAACTCCTGCAACACCACACAATCCCAGAGAAAACTGATATTCCACATGATAACAACAACTCACAGTTTTTACTGTACTTTTGATCAGTGTTGGGTGTAACGCATCACAAGTAACTTAAAAGTTACGTAATCAGGTTACTTTTTTTTAAGTTACTAGTAAAGTAACACATTACTTTTAAATTTGCAACAAAATATCCAAGTTACTTTTTCAAATAAGTAACGCAAGCTACTTTGTTTTCCCATGTATTGACTGACAGACTTTCCCATTCTTCTGTCCTCATGTTGAGAGAAATTGTGAGTAAATTGATTGTTATTGTAGTTCTAGACTAAATCTCACTGGCAAAACAAACAGATTTGTGAATTTGCATTTCCTTCAGCCTCATTATTTAAATTTTGGCCAAAATATAGAACATTTGCCAAAAAATAGAACTTTAAAAATAAAACACGAAAAACAAGCACAGCCCAGGTGAGAAAAAGTAACGCAAAAGTAATGTAACGCATTACTTTTCTTTAAAAGTAACAAAGTAAAGCAATTAGTTACTTTTAAAGGGAGTAACGCAATAATGTAACATTACTTTTCTTTAAATGTAACCAAGTAAAGCAATTAGATACTTTTTAAGGGAGTAACGCAATAATGTAACATTACTTTTCTTTAAATGTAACCAAGTAAAGCAATTAGATACTTTTTAAGGGAGTAACGCAATAATGTAACATTACTTTTCTTTAAATGTAACTAAGTAAAGCAATTAGTTACTTTTAAAGGGAGTAACGCAATAATGTAACGCATTACTTTTCTTTAAATGTAACCAAGTAAAGCAATTAGTTACTTTTTAAGGGAGTAACGCAATAATGTAACATTACTTTTCTTTAAAAGTAACTAAGTAAAGCAATTAGATACTTTTTAAGGGAGTAACGCAATAATGTGACACATTACTTTTATTTAAATGTAACTAAGTAAAGCAATTAGTTACTTTTTAAGGGAGTAACGCAATAATGTAACATTACTTTTCTTTAAAAGTAACTAAGTAAAGCAATTAGTTACTTTTTAAGGGAGTAACGCAATAATGTAACATTACTTTTCTTTAAAAGTAACTAAGTAAAGCAATTAGATACTTTTTAAGGGAGTAACGCAATAATGTGACACATTACTTTTATTTAAATGTAACTAAGTAAAGCAATTAGTTACTTTTTAAGGGAGTAACGCAATAATGTAACATTACTTTTCTTTAAAAGTAACTAAGTAAAGCAATTAGAAACTTTTTAAGGGAGTAACGCAATAATGTGACATTGCTTTTCTTTAAATGTAACCAAGTAAAGCAATTAGTTACTTTTTAAGGGAGTAACGCAATAATGTAACATTACTTTTCTTTAAAAGTAACTAAGTAAAGCAATTAGAAACTTTTAAAGGGAGTAACGCAATAATGTAACGCATTACGTTTCTTTAAATGTAACTAAGTAAAGCAATTATTTACTTTTAAAGGAAGTAACGCAATAATGTAATGCATTACTTTTCTTTAAAAGTAACTAAGTAAAGCAATTAGTTACTTTTTAAGGGAGTAACGCAATAATGTAACATTACTTTTCTTTAAAAGTAACTAAGTAAAGCAATTATTTACTTTTAAAGGAAGTAACGCAATAATGTAATGCATTACTTTTCTTTAAATGTAACTAAGTAAAGCAATTAGTTACTTTTTACGGGAGTAACGCAATAATGTAACGCATTACTTTTCTTTTAATGTAACAAAGTAAAGCAATTAGTTACTTTTTAAGTGAGTAACGCAATAATGTAACACATTACTTTTCTTTAAATATAACAAAGTAAAGCACTTATTTACTTTTAAAGGGAGTAACGCAATAATGTAATGCATTACTTTTCTTTAAATGTAAC
This sequence comes from Rhinichthys klamathensis goyatoka, assembly GCF_029890125.1. Classification (NCBI taxonomy): domain Eukaryota; kingdom Metazoa; phylum Chordata; class Actinopteri; order Cypriniformes; family Leuciscidae; genus Rhinichthys; species Rhinichthys klamathensis. The sequence continues at coordinate 152,880 of NW_026607041.1, read as the reverse complement.
TAAGTAAAGCAATTAGTTACTTTTTAAGGGAGTAACGCAATATTGTAACGCATTACTTTTCGAAGTAACTTTCCCCAGCACTGCTTTCGATCAGCACGAGTGTGAAAGGTCGTCACCTGTTTCCGGAGGCGTTTCCACAGATGGACTCTCCTGGGACAGCGTCGTCCAGCTGGAGTCCTCCTCCTCCTCGTCCTCCAGCTGTTTCTCGGGTCGCGCCGGGCGTTCGCTCGACTCCTCGGCCTCGGCTTCTCTCAGCTCCAGGCGTAACGTGGACGGCGGGATCATTTGGACCTTTCCGCTCGGAGAAGCGACGTTCCCATCTCTAGGGCTGCACGATTATGACAAAAATCATAATTGTCGATTATTCCCTTGAAATTGTAATTGCGCTTATAACTACGATTATCATAATTTACATTGAATGATGTTTTGAATAGCTTTATGCCATTTTGTTATATCAAAATACAAGATGAAAAGCTTTTTTTTTTTGCTTTTCTATAGGATTAAGCCTCAAATCCCAAATATAAATTTTTATTTATTTAAAGAAACCAAACCAAAGTAAAAAACCCTTAAAGGTGCAGTGTGTAATATTTAGGAGGATCTGTTGACAGAAATGCAATATCATATTTATAACTATGTTTTCAGTGGTGTATAAAGACCTTACATAATGAACCGTGATGTTTTTATTAGCTTAGAATGAGGCGTTTCTCTCGACATGTTTCTACGGTGGCCCTGAACGGACAAACGCGTTTCCTCACTATGTTGTTCTTCATGATAAGAAGCTGCTGAAGTCGGCGAATAAAACACTGACACAATGATGAACAAGCAACAATAATACTCGCAATAACATCGTTTTACTAAATAATTAAGTAAACCTAATTTCTTAATTTATCTTTGTAAAGAAACCTCATTGCTTAACTGGCTACTTTCTGCGGTCTCAGACGACGACATCACTTCCTGTCGGCCACCGTAACTTCTGTTGGGTGCAATTCGCAAACTCACCACTAGATGCCGCTAAACATTACACACTGCACCTTTAAAATAAGCTGTAGAAAGAAAAACAAAAACACATCTTAAGCACACAGAATAATGTAAGTGAGCTTTTTTGTTTGGTAATTGCACCTTCCGCAATTGTAATCGCGATTACAAATTCGATTAATTGTCCAGCCGTACCCGTCTCTGACGCGGCTCACGCGCTCGTTGTTCGGCCGGAGTACGTGTTGGTAAACGTCCGCCGGTTCTGGACTCTCCTCCTCCTCCTCCTCCTCTTCTTCGCTGGCCAGCAGGTGGTTCTGTGGGAGAGTGAGGTGAACCTCCACATGGTTCTCTTTAGCCCACGTCTGCGCCTCCAGCTTAGGCAGGAGGTGCTTCTCCTCTACATGCGTGTCTTTATTGGGACTGCTGGACGCCTCCTCCTCCCGATGGTACTCTAGAAAGCTCTTGGTCCTCCTCCTGAATGTTGGGTTCTTCTGGTTGTCCTTCCCCTCCAGCCAATCGCAGCTGCTCCTGCTCAGGAGGTTCTTGTCGTTCTTGTTGAGGTCCAACTGCTCCTCTTTTAGCTGGAGGTTAGTGCCGTTCTTGGCCAGTTTGGGATTGGATGTGGAAAAGGAAAGCGAGGAGCAGTAGATAGACGACGATGAGGCGGATTTGGTCGGGGCGGGTTTAAAGTGCACGGGGGCGTGGCTTTGGCTCAAATGGGCGTGGCTTTGGCTCAAAGGGGCGGGGTCTTGGCTCAAACCCATTGCGTTCTGAATATTCGTCAATGCGTAGTTTTGACGACTTTTCGAAGAGCCTTGCGCTTCCTTGGAAACCGCGACCATGCCCTCCTTTATGGTGTCGCAGCTCAGCTGCTGGTTGTGGGAGGAGCGTAAATTGAGGGAGGAGGGCGGAGTCAACAACGGGCCGCTGTGATTGGTCGATTCTACGGTCGACGCGCTGCGTCTGAGGGGAGGCTTCTGCAGTGACATCATTGCAAACGATAAATCGCCTGTGAAGAGTGAGAACGTTAGTTAATTGGCTTCATTAATTCCGGTCTCTAAAAACTTTAATTTAACTAAAAAATTACATTTCTTCTGTTGATCAGCCATGTTTCATGTGTCATTGTGTGTTTGTGTGACTCTTTGACCCGATCACCTTTACATGAACTGCACAGTCAGCACAGCGGCTCAAGTTATACAGCAACAAACACACACACACACACACACACACACACACAGTGAAGGACTGGGGTGGAAAATGTGTTTGCTGCAGATCTTCACTGAAGATCAGTGTGATTATACAGCAATATTTAGCAAAACAGCCCACATCCAACACACACGCACACACACACTGTTTTTCTGTGCATCAGCCAAAAGCTGTTGTTTTGACTGATCTCTACAGTGATACAGTATTCAAAATATTCTTTTTTTGTATTTGTCTTCATTAATAACTATAAAAATAAAGTCATTCAAGAAGACAAGTGGATATTAAACTCATAAGGATCGAGCTATTTTTGGTATAATTGAGATTTTTCACTTTTACACATCTTGGACAATAAAAATCATTTATATTTGCATATGAAATAAAATATTAAATAAAATATAACAGCAAAAATACAAAACTCAATAATTGTACAGTAAAGTATTGCATGAAATAGCTAATAAATATGATGGGAATTGTTTTTTTTTAACCAAAAACACTTTAATTATAATCCTATATGCAATAAAACATAAAAACTGAATATGGATATAACATGTTATATAGAACATGGATATAACAGCAAAACTGCAAGACTCAGTGACTCTTACTATATTTTGCAATACTGTACTTACTATAATAATGCTCTATATAACATACAGATATAACAGCAAACATGCTGCTAAATGTAATAACTTTATAAATAATTTATGCTAACTCTTATTGTAATCCAATATGCAATATATTGAAATAGGACATAAAGGCAAAAATGCAAGACTCTACTAGTATAATATTGCATTATTGAATTATAATCATACAACTATTTAATTATAATCCTATATGCATTAATAAAATTGGATATGCAACATCGCAAAAAGGTCAAAAAATACAAGACTCAATAACTCTACTCCACTATAGTATTAAATAACAACATCGTAAAATACTCTCGGAAAAAATTTACAAACTTTAATTATAATCCTATATGCAATTTTATTTAAAATAGGATATAACAGCAAAAATGCAAGACTCAATAACTTTCCTACAGTACAGAACGGTACAGTGTAGCAATGATTGAATATTCCAACTCTGCTAATCCTATAGGCAATAAAATTCAAAATAGAACATAACAACAAAACTGCAAGACTCAACTAGTGTAATACAGTATTATTGCATTGCATATAGGATTATATCCAATTATATCTCTTTAATTATAATCATTTAGCCATAGAATTGTAAATGCAACCTCGTATTAAAAGTGAATATTTGATCAGTTCAAATCCAGCGATGACATCATCGTGTAGTGCACGCGCAGAAGTTGCTGTTGATCATGACAGATCCGCTCAGATCGGCCCAAAACATTCGCAGCGATTAATGACGCACGCCAGAACTTGCACAAACACACAGTCTGCAACAAATGCTCAATGCATCATCATCATCATCATCATCATCATCATCAACTCACACGATCATATACACACATGACACATGATGTGACAGTGAGAAGTGTCAAGTCACGCTCTCATAACGCGCACCCTGTGCATGACAAACTCAATTCAATCCTCAATTCTATAAAGTTGCTGCAACGAAGATGCATTGGATCAATCGGTATAATCAAGATTCAGCGCGCTTCTATGTGTGTGTGTGTGTGTGTGTACATGACGTCATCTGTTCAGAGACAGTCACTTACCAGCACCGGGTGTTCGCGAGTGTTTCAGCTGTTCTCTCTCTGAAGATGCTGATGCGGAGACGCGAGGTGACGCCCGCTTTTAAAGTCCAGACGCCCGCAACGCGAGACCTCTCCGCACCGCGCACAGGATGCGCTGCTCTCTGCGCATGCGCTCCGTGGACGCGCGCGGCGACCAATCCGAGCGCTGAGCGCAAGCCGCCGCATGTATATTAATGAGGTCGCGCTAGAAACGTGACTTAATATTCATGAGACGAGTAGCGTGTAAAATTAATCCCCTTTTCAAACATTCATAATGAAAAATTTAATCTGAACTTAAAACATTCTTAAACAACAACCCTCATAAATGCATTTGATTTAAGTCTTATATTAATATTGATATTTAACTGGCTTAAAATATAGTAAGTTTCTGACATTCAACAGCTATAATGACATCACGGTTTTCTCCAGAGCGGCTATATATATAAATGAACTAAATTAATAACTTTTTTACAACAAAAATGAACCATCACTGAACTTACATAAGTTGGACTGATGCTAAAACTGCAAACTTTGTTGCATTATTTTCGTGTTATCTCTGTAAAGCTACTTTTAAACACTGTTGTAAAAAGCGCTGTATAAATAAAGCTGACTTGACTTACTACTGTAAAACTTTTTTTTTGTATTAAAAGAACAAATTAAATTTAGAGATTCTAAACACGTCTTCCATTGTTTAAAGTAGCAAACAAATGTATAATAAAATGTATATTACTTCAAAATGGTACATTTTTGTAAGAGAATATCAGACAAACACAAACAGTGTAAAAAAAGAAGTCTTTATTTCTATGAAGTGCTTTAGGATGAAGTTTATTTCAATAAACCAATCAAAGTGCTGAACAGATCAAGACAAACATACAATATCAGGTTCTGATATTTAATACTTGTGACAAAATGCTGTTGGCTTGTATTTGTGTATAATCTAATTAAGGCACATATGTTTATTAAACCTTTGGCACATGCAATTAATTTAGTGGAAAAATGGTGCTAATGGTGTAACTCTCTTGATAATTAATAAGCTTCTGGATGAATATGTGCCCTTACGGTTTTAGTGTAGTCGTGTAAACACTGTGTTCAGCTCTTTTGAAAAACAGAAAACAGGAAAATGAGTTATAAAAGCACCATGTGACCTTCCCAAGGCAGTTTGACAACAGATCATACACAAATAATATAGAGAAAAGCTTATTCTTGCACATCACGTTCTACAAAACTCTCATTCATTCACAATTTCACTGTATTATATGGAAGCTTGTTTCCGCCACGCAATAAAAACAAGGGTAATTCAGTCTTTCTTTCACAATATTGCTTGTTTGCATCTCAGAATTCTGATTAATGTTTATTATGAGTTTATATCTCGCAATTTAAGTCTCAGATTTCTGATTATTGTTTATTATGAGTTTATATCTAGCCATATATATCTCGCAATTCTGACTATTTTCCTCAAAATTATAAATTTATATCTCGCAATTTATATCTCAAAAATCGGACTATTTTCTTCAGATTTTTTTATTTATATCTCGCAATTTATCTCACAATTCTGAATATTTTCCTCAAAATTCTGAGTTTATATCTCATAATTCATATCTCGCAATTTTGACTTTTCCTTAAAATTCTGAGTTTATATCTCATTATACATATTTCGCAATTCTGATAAATTCTCAATTTATATCTTATATCTTTATATCTTGCAATTCTATTATTTTTCCTCAAAAGTTCACAATTACCTGTTTTTTATAGATAGATAGATGACACAAAATGAATTTCCGTAAGGACTAATATCTATCTATCTATCTATCTATCTATCTATCTATCTATCTATCTATCTATCTATCTATCTATCTATCTATCTATAATCTTTATTGCGTGGCAGAAACACACTCCTACAGCATTCACACATACTCTTCATAACCAAACACACAAATATATACAAAACCAAACACATCATAAAGAGATTCCCACTCCCACAGTTGCAAAAAACAAAAGATATCACGTCTCATTGATAAATCAACCAATCACAGAGCTCTGAACTCAGCAGCTCTTCTCTGATTGGCCGAGAACATTCATGTGTCAGATCTGAGCCTCGCTCCATCATAACCTGTGCTGTGTGTGCGTTTATAACAGCTACACACTTTTTATTGTACAGTCAAACCAAAAATTATTCAGAAACCCGATATAAATGTTGATATTTTCTTACTAGTGTGTGCAGGACACTATAGTTCATTTATGTAAGTGAGGAGAGCAAAATAAAGTAAACGGTGACATATTATACCCAAAAAATTTGGGAGCAAACATGATTCCTCCACTTTGAGCTGATCATGTTTTGCTGAAGTGTGTTTTCTGTAATTGCTAATGCTCTTTTTACACACACACTGAACAACATGAAGCATTGCTTGGTCACTGGTTGAGCTAAACTGGTATTATCTAATTGTGTAGTTAAGTTTAACAGCTGACAGATATTCAACATAATTCATGTGTGAGAGTCTAACAGAAGGACGGACAAAACCAGTCAAATATCCACTGAGTTCTCGTCATATTTAATGACCATTTTCTAAACTACAGCGAATAAACTGATAATGTGAGAAATGTTGGAATACATTTTGGTTTGACTGTACAGTACGTGTCAAATAATTTTGACCGGCGGATAATTAAAAATCAATAATCAATAAATGAATATGAATCCCTCATGAAGTTATCGCACTGCCAGCGTCCAGGCCTTGCTGTCGGCGCCGAGCATCTGGAGCGTGATCGACGACAGCGAGCGCAGACTTCCAGTGCTCCAGGAATGAGAGAGGGACTTTGATTGACAGTCAGATCGATGCTGTGGGCGGGGCTTCTCAACACTGCTCTCTTGAGGAACGATGGCGTTCAGATTCAGTTGACCAATCACAGAGAAGCACGGAGCAGAGCGGATCGAGCGCAAGACTAGAGAGAGAGAGAATCGCAACATTGAAGCGCGAGAGACTCTGTTTTCTGTGTTGTTCACAGATGTGTATCAGTGTATTGGACCCGTGCGGCTCTTAAAGTGACAGCGCTCATATTCCTGCCGGCTCTATAATAACACTAATCACACAAAGAGGGAATTCACTCGTTCTTCAATGAATACCTTTTGTAACTATATTTGTAATGTATATTTTATTTATAAAGTGCAGTGTTTTACATTTGATTACAGTTTCTGTTCCTGAATACCTGAAAATCTTAAAACACTGTTTATTTCAATCGTGTATTTGTTCAGTTGTGTCTATTTGTTGCGATTGCTAATTTTTTATTTGTTCTTTTTAAATGACTGAGTGTTTACTTGTCTTTAATAATGCTTGATATTTATATTAGTTCGGCTAGTTGTTTTGCAATAAGACTTAATGTGAATGATATCAAAGTTTTTTTTGTTGCCTTATTGGAATCGAAATTAGGAATCGATAAGCAGAATCAAAATAGGAATCGGAATCGTTAAAAATCAAACGATACCCAACCTGTCTTCGACACAATGCCCTGAAGATACTCAAAAGGTTTTGGGACAGCGCCATCTTGTGGTCAAAAATTATAACGAAAATAAAAAAAATTCTAATACCTTTTGAAGATGCCAATTATGGCATAGTCTGCCAAACTTCCTGTTGATCTTTTATTAAAACGTACTTTAAAAAAAAAAAAAAAACTCCTAGGCCGTTTTTACCGATTTTCACCAATTTCGAGTCAGGTCATCTTCATTTTATGCCGGCAAAAAGTTATGGATTTAATGTCGATAGATGAAACTGTCATGATGCCAAACTCCATCTGAGGCTGCATCTCTGGAAACACTTGATATATTGACACTGAACTTCTCACTGCCACCCAACTCTGACCAAACCAGATCAATTTGGTGTCAGCGCCGCCTATTGGTCAAAAGTAATAAGCAATTACGTCACATTTCAAGTGCTTGTATTTTTAGGTTTTCAACCATTTAGCTTAAAATAATCTCCAAATGTCTTTTTTGCAGCTGTTATGATGCACGCTTGCTTGCAGCTATATTTATTATTATAAAAATATTATTGTATATGTATATTATATATTTAGAACAGTGTTATTTCAGCATTGTTTTTATTATAGTTTTTGTTAATATTATTTTCATGTTTACATTTTCGTTTTAGTAAAATTTTTAGTAATTTTGTTATTTGTATTTTTAGCGATTTTGTCATTTTTATTCATTTTTTTTTTTTTTTACATTACTATTTTAGCTTAATTTATTTTTTATTTTAGTTCTGTTTTAGTTTTTAATTTATTCCCAGTTAGTAATTTTAGAGCTTCAACTTAAGCTAAACAAGAAATACTGCCAGGGAACTTACTGAAATAATATTGAATCTAATATGTATATTTTATTTTATTTTATTTTATTTCAACTTTATTCCAATTAACAAAAATATTTTTCAGTAGCATTTTTTAAGTTACGATAATAATCTTGATTTAGAGTCATAATTTAACCAATTTTACTACATCCAGACAGCCCCTTAGTTCATATGTGACCCTGGATCACTAAACCAGTCTCGGGTCGCACGGGTGTTTCTGTGGCAATAGCCAACAATACATTATATGGGTCAAAATTATCGTTTTTTCTGCCAAAAATCATTAGGATATTGAGTAAAGATCATGTTCCATGAAGATATTTTGTAAATTTCCTACCGTAAATATATAACACATGTATTCCTGTGAGTGAGTGCTGCACAATCGTGAACATAAATGCACAACTTTAAAGGAGATTTTCTCAATGTTTAGATTTTTCTGCACCTCAGATTCCAGATCTTCAATAGTTGTGTCTCGACCAAATATTGTCCTATCCTAACACACCATACATCAATGGGAGGCGTATTTATTCAGCTTTCTGATGATGTATACATAAAAAAATTGACCCTTGTGACTGGTTTTGTGATCCAGGGTCACATATATAATCAGATATTATTATAATCACATATATAATAATATATATTCTCACCCTCTCTGCTGTGTTTGTCTCTCAGGACGTCTCTGGCCTGCTGGTTTCCTCGGGCTTCTGCCTGTTGGTACAGCTTGACTGCGGTGTGGACACACGGAGACACGCCGAAACCCTTCTCGTAACACTGAGCCAGACACACCAGAGCACCGCTGTCCTTCACACACACACGTGACGAACACGATAAAGCTGTTTATTCATAAAAAGCACATCATTAGTATAGAGTGTGTAGATGAGAGGTGTGTTACCCCTTGCTCAGCGGCCATCCTGAAATAATGAACGGATTGTTTCTCGTCCCACGCCGAACCCTGAGACAACACGACACCCAGATACACCTGAGCCTGGACACACACACACACACACACACACTGTTTAAGGGGCGGGAGATTATTTATCTGTTGCTGTGTGGATGCTAACGTGTTCTGTGTGCTTGCATACTAGTCTAAATCAAAAGAACCCACCTTAAAGACATTAAACAAACAAAACTAGAAACTATTTTGGGACATTCGGACCTGTCTGAGCGCTGTCCACCTATGAGAAATCAATGGGATAAGTGTGGAGGTCCTAGGGCCCCAAACATTACAGAAAGTTACATCACGAGACCCTCAACGATATACTGAGAGGGCTAGGCTGTTAGATACGATAAAATATATATTATTATTTCTTATACATCTCAATGCCTTACATAGATCTCTATGGGGCGTGTGCCTCTGAAGGACTCGTTATGTAGTTACTTTCCCAGGGGGCCAATAGGCTCAGGAAGCATCTAGAGCTGCAAAACTTGGGGGCCTGATTCGGGGACCCTTGATGTTCGACTGTGCCAAATTTCGAGGCCCTGCAACCTTTTGACCCTTGTTTTTCGGACGTCCCGCTTTCTCTCTATCTGGCATAGATCTCTATGGGGCGTGTGCCTGTGAAGGACTCGTGATGTAGTTACTTTCCCAGGGGCCAATAGGCTCAGGAAGCATCTAGAGCAGCAAAACTTGGGGGCCTGATTCGGGAAAATTATGTTCGACTGTGCCAAATTTCGAGGCCCTGCAACCTTTTGACCCTTGTTTTTCGGACGTCCCGCTTTCTCTCTATCTGGCATAGATCTCTATGGGGCGTGTGCCTGTGAAGGACTCGTGATGTAGTTACTTTCCCAGGGGGCCAATAGGCTCAGGAAGCATCTAGAGCTGCAAAACTTGGGGGCCTGATTCGGGGACCCTTGATGTTCGACTGTGCCAAATTTCGAGGCCCTGCAACCTTTTGACCCTTGTTTTTCGGACGTCCCGCTTTCTCTCTATCTGGCATAGATCTCTATGGGGCGTGTGCCTCTGAAGGACTCGTGATGTAGTTACTTTCCCAGGGGCCAATAGGCTCAGGAAGCATCTAGAGCCAGGAAACCCTGGGGGCCTGATTCGGGGACCCTTGATGTTCGACTGTGCCAAATTTCGTGGCCCTGCAACCTTTTGACCCTTGTTTTTCGGACGTCCCACTTTCTCTCTATCTGGCATAGATCTCTATGGGGCGTGTGCCTGTGAAGGACTCGTGATGTAGTTACTTTCCCAGGGGTCAATAGGCTCAGGAAGCATCTAGAGCTGCAAAACTTGGGGGCCCGATTCGGGGGCCCTTGATGTTCGACTGTGCCAAATTTCGAGGCCCTGCAACCTTTTGACCCTTGTTTTTCGGACGTCCCGCTTTCTCTCTATCTGGCATAGATCTCTATGGGGCATGTACCTGTGAAGGACTCGTGATGTAGTTACTTTCCCAGGGGCCAATAGGCTCAGGAAGCATCTAGAGCCGGGAAACTTAGGGGCCTGATTAAGGGACCCTTGATGTTCGACTGTGCCAAATTTCAAGGCCCTGCAACCTTTTGACCCTTGTTTTTCGGACGTCCCACTTTCTCTCTATCTGGCATAGATCTCTATGGGGCGTGTGCCTGTGAAGGACTCGTGATGTAGTTACTTTCCCAGGGGCCAATAGACTCAGAAAGCATCTTGAGCCAGGAAACTTGGAGGCCCGATTAGGGGACCCTTGATGTTCGACTGTGCCAAATTTCGAGGCCCTGCAACCTTTTGACCCCTGTATTTCGACATCCCACTTGCAACTTATTCAATGGACATGTCACAGGCAGTTCGTGGACGAGCATCTTTTTTGGGGGCCAATCATGTATTAAACCAGGTCAGAGGGACATAACAAATGTAAATTTTGGGATATTCAGTCCTGTCTCAATGGGATAAGTTGCACGCGTCACTCGCTCACGTTGATGTGCTGGTAGTCTAGAGGCCCCCGGACATCATATTAAGAGAACGCGTCTCTAGAACGAAGGGGACATTTGCTAAAATCTCTCACACAGGCCTCTTGCTCTCATAGCCAGACAGACCCTCTTGAATGGTCGAATTGAACAGATGTGAGGATCAAGCTTTTCTGCTGACAAACATACTAGAACCAGTCTGAGCATATCCGTGATAATGTAGATAAGACCTGTGACAGTAGGCAGTGTACACATCATCCGTACCTCCGTGAGTCCGGCGTCTGCCGCTGCGTAGAGGAAGTTCAGCGCCGCTTCGGAGTCGCTCTCTGAGCTCTGCTGCCCTCTGCTGTTCAAGAGGAGTTTAGCACAGCGGTACTGAGCCTGGCGGTGGCCAGCGACTGCGGCGCGTCTGTAGTAGAGCACCGCCTGAGAGACGACAGTCACGTGTGAATAAACACGCAGGAGACCATCTAAACATTCACATGGATACGCCGAAGCGCCAAAAATTCTGTATTATGAATTTTTAAGGCCTGACAAGTAATTTGTTGAGGTCAATTTGTAGAGAAAGACACTCCTGCGTATATATATATATATATTCAAACGCGCATATCTATAGACTAAACACGTGATACGCATGTGCACGCCGTCAGCGTGTTCACAGGTTTGCGTTTTTAAAGCTTTCGCTGAGATAACGCTTTCAACATTTTTCAGCACTTCAACACCTGTTTCAAGGTTTAGTTCTCGAGCTCAAACACTGTTGTGTGTAAATGAACGGCCTGAACACATTAAAAGTTTATGTTTTTTGTTAGAGCGGTGTCGTGTTAGCGGCCGCTAAGTTAATAACTAATGATCTTTGCAACGGAAGTGAATCAATCTAAACTAACTTTATCTGGACAATAACTTTATTTCTGTTACTGTAATCTCCTGTTATCACTGTAAAGCTGCTTTGAAACAGTCTATATTGTTAACAGTGCTGTATAAATGAAGGTGACTTGGCTAAACATGAGACGTGCGTTTACCTTGCTGTGGTCTCGCCGTACTCCACGTCCTCTCTCGTAACACACTCCCACGTTAAACTGAGCTTTGCTGTAGTCGTGCTGAGCCGAAGCCAGAAAACAGGAGAACGCCGCCTCGTAATCCCCCGCTCTAGCGCTCTCCAGACCTGAAACACGACACCATGTTCTCACAGCATCCTCTGACGGAGTGTGTGTGTGTGTGTGAGGTCGTCATCATTACCGATGATGTTGAGGATTATGGGTACGCTGCTGTCCGCCACGTGCCTCAACTTCTGCGCCGCTTCATCGGGTGCGAGACGTTCCTGTAGGATACACACGTGAGGATGAAGGGTTAATCTAAAGCAAAACACGTTTAAAAGAGGCTATATGTGAGAATTTCAACACAGAAGGAAGCGCGCGGTAATGCAATGCTGTTTGCTAATCGCCACAACAGGAAAAAGAGCAGAAGAAGAGACGATCTACGCACCAATCCAAAACAAGAGTTCAGACGGCACAATTTAGTCAAACGTCCTGAAACACGAGTGAAAGTCTTGCATGTTTGCGGGAAATTCCCACATTATAAGAGCAAATGAGTAAAACTGCACAATATCTGCAATCCTACACTGAAATTCATGCCCTGAAAATCGGGTTGGGAATCGAATACTTGTAATAAAATTAACTAAATTGAGCATTTCAATGACTTTAAACCATTGAAGCGCGAGAGACTCTGTTTTCTGTGTTGTTCACAGATGTGTATCAGTGTATTGGACCCGTGCGGCTCTTAAAGTGACAGCGCTCATATTCCTGCCGGCTCTATAATAACACTAATCACACAAAGAGGGAATTCACTCGTTCTTCACTGAATAACTTTTGCAACTATATTTGTAATGTATATTTTATTTATAAAGTTCAGTGTTATTTTACATTTGATTACAGTTTCTGAACCTGAAAATCTTAAAACACTGTTTATTTCAGTTGTGTATTTGTTCAGTTGTGTCTATTTGTGGTGATTGCTAATTTTTGATTTGTTCTTTTTTAATTACTCAGTGTTTACTTGTCTTTATATTAGTTGGGCTAGTTGTTCTTCTAGTGTTTTTAAACCTCAGGCAAACACTCCTTGTGTAAGTGTTCTTCAGCCTGTTGATTTCTGCTCATGATATTCAGCTACAATTACATGTTTTGCAATAAGACTAAATGTGAGTGATATCTACGTTGTTTTTTTACCTTATTGGAATCGAAAACATTCAAATTCAAACGATACACAACCCTACAAATTTGTGAACGGAAATGGGAAGCCATTGAATCACGTCTCTCTCTGCAGTTCACGAAACGGCCACCGGTGTCGCTAATAACACGGGTTATTGAATTCTACATACAGCCCCATAAACAAACTGGTCTAAAATATTACCTGTGGTTTCACTGGTTCAGGAAAAAGAGTTTCCTCTGTAAGAAAATCAAGAATGAAGAGTCAACTTCTAGTGCACTTCACATCTTTATTATATGAGTCTGTAAGTGTGCTGGTTCTGACCGGAGTGTGACGGGCTGGCGGTCTCAGGGGTCTGCAGGTCAGAGGTCAGATCCTCATCACTGCTGATGTCACTGCTGATGTCATCGCTGGGCTCTGGAGACTGCAGCGCCCCCCGCAGGCACTTCACCGTCACTCCACCGGACAACACACTCTCCCGGGACACTGTACGTGTGTGTAAATGTGTTTATACTGTACACTGCCGTTCAAAAGTTTTAGATCCGTAAGATTTTTAATTTTTAAAAAAATGTAATTAAATAAAAACAGTAATATTGTTAAATATTATGACAATTAAATTTTCTATTTTAAATATATAGTAAAGTGTAATTTATTCCTGTGATCAAAGCTGTATTTTCAGCATCATTACTCCAGTCTTCAGTGTCACATGATCCTTCAGAAATCACTCTAATATGAGGATCTGATGCTCAATAAACAGTTATGATTATTATCAGTGTTGAAAACAGGATTCTTTGATGAATAGAAAGTTCAAAAGATCAGCCTTTATCTGAAATAGAATCTTTAGTAACATTATAAATGTCTTTACTGTCACTTTTGATCAATTTAATGCATCCTTGATGAATAAAAGTATTGATTTATTTTAAATCTTACTGATCCCAAACTTTTGACTGGTAGTGTGTGTATATATAATGTTACTAAGTCAATGTTTTAGTGGTCAAAATGTGTGTGTGTGTGTATGACTGACAGCAGGACTCACAGATGTCAATCAGGACCTTGTAGGAGCATTTCTGTACGAGTCCGACGTCTGTGATCCGGTTCTGATCCGCACGCGAGGAAAACCGGGAGTGAATCCTGCGACAGAGCTGCATGAAGAGAACGGCAGCGGCGCCCTGCACACACACACACACACACCACATGCAAACGGTCACTTGCGGACTCTAAAGTGAACAGGTGTACTGCTGTCCTCTGATTGGCCGACCCTCACCCAGCCCACGGCGTCCAGAGCGGAGTATCTCGGCAGGCCAGAGTAGCAGAACTCAGAGCCTCGCTTCTTCTGATCATCTCGATCCCTCTGAGAACTGACAGACAGACAGAACATAAATTGAGAGTGTGTGTGTGTGTGTGTGTGTTATGAGTAGGTTTAGGGGTAGGGTTAGTGTGTGAGTGTGTGTGTGTGTGTGTGTGTGTGTTATGAGTAAGTTTAGGGGTAGGGTTAGTGTGTGAGTGTGTGTGTGTTACGAGTAGGTTTAGGGGTAGGGTTAGTGTGTGAGTGTGTGTGTGTGTGTGTTATGAGTAAGTTTAGGGGTAGGGTTAGTGTGTGAGTGTGTGAGTGTGTGTGTTATGAGTAAGTTTAGGGGTAGGGTTAGTCTGTGTGTGTGTGTGTGTGTGTGTGTGTGTTATGAGTAGGTTTAGGGGTAGAGTTAGTTTGTGTGTGTGTGTGTGTTATGAGTAGGTTTAGGGGTAGAGTTAGTGTGTGTGTGTGTGTGTGTGTACCTGCTGCTGTCAGAAGCGTGTCATCCTCCAGTCAGGATGGAGGAGTTGATGAGTGTGTGTGTGTGTGTGTGTGTGTGTGTGTTATGAGTAGGTTTAGGGGTAGAGTTAGTTAGTGTGTGTGTGTGTGTGTTTTATGAGTAGGTTTAGGGGTAGGGGTAGGGTTAGTCTGTGTGTGTGTGTGTGTGTGTGTGTGTGTGTGTGTGTTATGAGTAGGTTTAGGGGTAGGGTTAGTCTGTGTGTGTGTGTGTGTGTTATGAGTAGGTTTAGGGGTAGGGTTAGTCTGTGTGTGTGTGTGTGTTATGAGTAGGTTTAGGGGTAGGGTTAGTCTGTGTGTGTGTGTGTGTGTGTGTGTGTGTGTGTGTCTGCTGCTGTCAGAAGCGTGTCGTCCTCCGGTCAGGATTGAGGAGTTGATGAGAGTGTGTGTGTTATGAGTAGGTTTAGGGGTAGGGTTAGTCTGTGTGTGTGTGTGTGTGTTATGAGTAGGTTTAGGGGTAGGGTTAGTCTGTGTGTGTGTGTGTGTGTGTGTGTGTGTGTGTGTGTCTGCTGCTGTCAGAAGCGTGTCGTCCTCCGGTCAGGATTGAGGAGTTGATGAGAGTGTGTGTGTTATGAGTAGGTTTAGGGGTAGGGTTAGTCTGTGTGTGTGTGTGTGTGTGTGTGTGTGTCTGCTGCTGTCAGAAGCGTGTCGTCCTCCGGTCAGGATTGAGGAGTTGATGAATATGTGTGTGTTATGAGTAGGTTTAGGGGTAGAGTTAGTGTGTGTGTGTGTGTGTGTGTGTGTGTGTGTGTGTGTGTGTGTGTGTGTGTGTGTGTGTGTGTGTGTGTGTGTGTGTGTGTGTGTGTGTGTGTGTGTGTGTGTGTGTCTGCTGCTGTCAGAAGCGTGTCGTCCTCCAGTCAGGATTGAGGAGTTGATGAATATGTGTGTGTTATGAGTAGGTTTAGGGGTAGAGTTAGTGTGTGTGTGTGTGTGTGTGTGTGTGTGTGTGTGTGTGTGTGTGTGTGTGTGTGTGTCTGCTGCTGTCAGAAGCGTGTCGTCCTCCAGTCAGGATTGAGGAGTTGATGAGAGTGTGTGTGTTATGAGTAGGTTTAGGGGTAGAGTTAGTGTGTGTGTGTGTGTGTGTGTGTGTGTGTGTGTGTGTGTGTGTGTGTGTACCTGCTGCTGTCAAAAGCGTGTCGTCCTCCAGTCAGGATTGAGGAATTGATGAATATGTGTGTGTTATGAGTAGGTTTAGGGGTAGAGTTAGTGTGTGTGTGTGTGTGTGTGTGTGTGTGTGTGTGTGTGTGTGTGTGTGTGTGTGTGTGTGAGTGTGTGTGTACCTGCTGCTGTCAGAAGCGTGTCGTCCTCCAGTCAGGATTGAGGAGTTGATGAGAGTGTGTGTGTTATGAGTAGGTTTAGGGGTAGAGTTAGTGTGTGTGTGTGTTATGAGTAGGTTTAGGGGTAGGGTTAGTGTGTGTGTGTGTGTGTGTGTGTGTGTGTGTGTGTGTGTCTGCTGCTGTCAGAAGCGTGTCGTCCTCCGGTCAGGATTGAGGAGTTGATGAGAGTGTGTGTGTTATGAGTAGGTTTAGGGGTAGAGTTAGTGTGTGTGTGTGTTATGAGTAGGTTTAGGGGTAGGGTTAGTGTGTGTGTGTGTGTGTGTGTGTGTGTGTGTGTGTGTGTGTGTGTGTGTGTGTGTGTGTGTGTGTGTGTATGTGTGTGTGTGTGTGTGTGTACCTGCTGCTGTCAGAAGCGTGTCGTCCTCCAGTCAGGATTGAGGAGTTGATGAATATGTGTGTGTTATGATTAGGTTTAGGGGTAGAGTTAGTGTGTGTGTGTGTGTGTGTGTGTGTGTGTGTTATGATTAGGTTTAGGGGTAGAGTTAGTGTGTGTGTGTGTGTGTGTGTGTGTGTGTGTGTGTGTGTGTGTGTGTGTGTGTGTGTGTGTGTGTGTGTTATGATTAGGTTTAGGGGTAGAGTTAGTGTGTGTGTGTGTGTGTGTGTGTGTGTGTGTGTACCTGCTGCTGTCAGAAGCGTGTCGTCCTCCAGTCAGGATTGAGGAGTTGATGAGCTCGTCCTCCACATGTGTGTGTGAGTGTCCCTGCGAGATTCGTAGCGAAGAGTTTCCATGGCAGCGGCTCAACACTGTGGTTCCAGAGCACACACACACACACACACGTGAGTGTTTTATGAACCGACAAATGCAACATATGTTGTGAAAACGCACATATTTCACGCTGTTGAGACGTGCACATGTCATGATGAAACAAAAGTGTTCGTTTATGAGACTTCAGATGAATGGAAGGATTGATGTGTGCAGAAGGACTTCAGTTTCTACTGTACTGGTTATGGAAGTCTTTGCATGTTTTTACTTGTCTTGTGTGTGTGTGTGTGTGTGTGTGTGTGTGTGTGTGTGTGTGTGTGTGTGTGTGTGTGTGTGTGTGTGTGTGTGTGTGTGTGTGCGTGTGTGTGTGTGTGTTCTCCCTGTGTTTTTGTTGATATGTTCCACGTCTCCCTCACGAATTAGTAAAGCAAATCTGTCAGTCTATAAATGTGAGCAAATCCACATATGATGCAAAAGACAGAGTTTGATTTCTCACATTTGATGATAATAATATATTTGGCATTTGATCTGATCACGAGTCAAAAGTGAAAGTATCTTCAGACTTATTAAAATTATGATTTATAAAAATACACAACTAAAGTCATGTTCAAATCAATGAAACTGACACAACTGCAGAAAGACCCCATGCAATGAAATATTATAATTTATAACAATAAATGAGTGTATCATATGAGTGTATCAGTATCGATATAGCAGTGTATGAGCAGTGTAATCGAAAATTAGCGATA
>NW_026607041.1:122500-130000 GCF_029890125.1 Rhinichthys klamathensis goyatoka | reverse complement strand
AAAAGGAATTTTATGGATAGATGTCTTCTCTAGTATGGAATGCCAAAGCTGACTTAATTAAAAATAAATAAATAAATAAATAAATAAATAAATATACGAAGAAATGCAAAAAAGCAAAAATACATAAATAAATATACAAAGAAATGTAAAAAAAAGTACAAATAAATGAGTATTTATACTTTTATTTCCTTATTTATGTATAATTGTATTTTTTCCCACATTTTTATTTATTTTATTTATACATTTATTTATTTCCACTTTTATTTATTTCCACATTTATTTATTTATACATTTTTATATTGTATTGTATTATATATAGGCTACCTATAAATTGATTTCCAGGGGTGTTCAGCATCATATACTGTATGTCAAGTTCTTAATATTAATCGATAAACTACTCAGTTATTATAATAATAAGGCACTATGGCTGTTATCAGTAAAATAAAATTAACAAAAGTCATTAAGTCATTAAAAAGTCAAAATCTTAATACAGAGGAGAATGTTTTTACACTGCATTACAATTGCATAAAAGTCGTTATGAGATTAATGTTAAAAATAAAACATTTGAATATAGAAATATGAAATGATGGAATCAATTAAATTGTACGTTTAAATATGAAACTAAAACAGCCAGTAGGTGGCGGTAAGTCACTGTCTTAAACGAGTGAGTCATATCATTAATTCAGACCGATTCATTCAAATACTGAACTTCGGGGAAAAAACACCACGTGTTATGTTCAACTGTACAGCTCAGGTATCAAAATTATGGCGGAGCGATGTGGCACCAACATTAATAAAAAATGTCCGCATTTAAAAATGCTGTAAAAAAGCCCATGTATGAGATAATTTTATTATAATTTTTTTCCCCGAACTGAATGAATCAGTATTTGAATGAATCGGTCTGAATTAATGATATGACTCACTCGTTTAAGACAGTGACTTACCGCCACCTACTGGCTGTTTTAGTTTCATATTTAAACGTACAATTTAATTGATTCCATCATTTCATATTTCTATATTCAAATGTTTTATTTTTAACATTAATCTCATAACGACTTTTATGCAATTGTAATTGCAGTGTAAAAACATTCTCCTCTGTATTAAGATTTTGACTTTTAATGACTTAATGACTTTTGTTAATTTTATTTTACTGATAACAGCCATAGTGCCTTATTATTATAATAACTGAGTAGTTTATCGATTAATATTAAGAACTTGACATACAGTATATGATGCTGAACGCCCCTGGAAATCAATTTAGGTACATATAATACAATACAATATATAAATGTATAAATAAATAAATGTGGAAATAAATAAATGTATAAATAAAAAAATAAAAAATGTGTGAAAAAATACAATTATACATAAATAAGGAAATAAAAGTATAAATACTCATTTATTTGTACTTTTTTTACATTTCTTTGTATATTTATTTATGTATTTTTGCTTTTTTGCATTTCTTCGTATATTTATTTATGTATTTATTTATTTTTAATTAAGTCAGCTTTGGCATTCCATCCTAGAGAAGACATCTATCCATAAAATTCCTTTTTCTTCTTTGTGCTGCGTTGTGATTGGAGACCAACAGCCAATCACAATTGACCTCTAATTTTCCGATTGGTTGATTTTGTGGCACACTTGTAACGCTGTTGCAAGTTGAGCGTGCGTGTGTGTCAAGAGTTGAGCGCGCGTGTCAAGAGTTGAGCGCGCATGTGTCAAGAGTTGAGCGCGCGTGTGTGTCAAGAGTTGAGCGCGCACAGAATTAAGAGGTTGAGAGAGAGAGAGAGGGACTTGACAGGAGCGCAGAGAATAAGTTTGTGAGAGAGCACCTGAGTAAACTGCGTGAGAGGGGTTATTATTGCACGTTAATGTGGATAATAGCAAATACATTTATTGAGCACGGAATCGTTTTTTCTTTGCTCAAACGAATTTTTTTTTTGCGATTGTTAATTTCTGTTCAAAATATAATGCAATGTGCTTGCAAAATATAGTTCTCTGTGCTCAAAACTTACAATTACTCGCTCAGGATTGAGGCACATAAATAACGCCATACATTTGGAGGTTACTGAGGTTTGTCCAAAAGTCGCTAAAATGGTCGCTAGTCGCTTTTTTGAAAAAATGTCGCTAAAGGGGTCTGAAAAGTCGCTAAAAATAGCGACAAAGGCGCTAAGTTGGCAACACTGAAATGAAGCTTCGCAACCTCGCAACTTAAAAAAAAGCCTGGAGGGAGGGCCTTCTGCTCTTGGCCAATGCTTTGCTGTCTGCTGACGTACAGTCCAATCACAAGTCGTATTTACTGGAAAGGTGGGATTGACTGACTGCTCCGCCAATGACGAAAGCGTATGGGATGAATATAATATATTCATGCATTCTAGAAACGGAGCAATGAATGCACGCGTTTCACCTGATCAAAAAATTGCACATCTTGTTGCATGCACAAGTTCTGAGTGTGTGTGTGTGTGTGTTAGCAGCTACGATACGCCTTTTATGTTCAAACCGGAGTCAGAAAGATGAAGAGACTCAAGAAGAAGTGACGACATGTAGAAGCAATAGGACATTTCTGATTGGTTAGTTGATGAATGTGTGTATCTGATGTGGAGTTAACTCTCTTCTAGTCATTGATTAGCATATTCTGTCGTGATAATCTGTAATTGCGTTCCGGGGGCGGGGTTTATGCAAATTTTAGGGTTAGTGATGGTGGTGGAAAAAAATATGAGATAGGAGAAGAACTAATAAGTCAATCTTCTTGAGTTCGCTTGCAAATCTTTGCATTCACTCACAAAAACTGTGACTTGGCAGTTTCACTTTGGATGTGCATTACTTTGTAATAATTCAACGGCCCATCATCAATCATTCCTTTCTCAAAGTTCCCCTGTAGTCAATAATGTCTGAGGTGTTTCTGGGCCCTGGAGATGTTCTGACATGCTCTGACATTTGTGTTTATTTCTGTTACTTGTAACATGTTCATGACTAAAGTCTGATTACACTGTATTTAGCACAAACTCTGCTACAATAATATGTGAGCATCATGTATGTAAAAGTTTGTAGATTTAAGAAAATTATGTTTTTGCGTGGTTTGTGAAAAAAAAATATGTCACTAAAATAAGGCCAAAAACCCATACTGATTATTTGTTCACAATAATTTTGAAAATTGTATCATGTATTCTAGAATTTTCGCTTCAAAACGATGTGAAAATCATCCTGCCCGCTCATTCAGATAAAACAATATATTGCTTTAAAACTTGTAAGACATGATTTGTGTAAGAAAGCCTTATGCGAGGAGGAGGCGTGACTCATCATGAATATTGATGTGTTTCACACCTGGGAAGACGAAGACCCTCCCATAATGGCCCTATCAGGAGGGACTGTGCATCATGTTTCTTTTCTTTATTTTACGAAAAGCATAACATTCTGTTTTTATAATGAGTGTACACAAATAAAAGTACACATTTAACAGTTTTGAATGATGTATAACACCTGTATGTATGACAAAAAGTTATTTGAGCCTCTTTCGCACTGATTAGAAAAAAAGCAAGGTGATTGCACTGGCGCAACCGCCGACCCCAGAGGGTTAAAACTTATCGTTAATCACCTAAATGACTTTTTTTTTTTAAATCATTGAAAAAAATGCCTTAAAATAGCTTGAATGTAACTCGACACCATTGCCTCATTAAGTATACGCACTTCTATATATATATGAAGAGTTTGGTTCCAAAACGCAATAAATCCATTTAGATTAATTTGAGTAAAAATGTGTTTTCTTTACCAAGAAAGTGGAAAGATGAAAACCACTATTTTCTGTTTCAAACTTTCACATAGCATTTGTAGGTCATAATAACAAAAAAAAATTAAAATCCAGGTTTTGATTTTCAAAGATTTATTATAAAAACGGATTATTTTTTTCCCCAAAATGCAATAAATCCATTAAAAAAAAAAATCAAAATGCAATTAATCCATTGAATCAATATAAAAGTTTTTTTTTTTCATATTGAAACTGTTGAAAATACACAACGTAAGTTTATTAGTATAATATTTTTATTAAGAACTGTAAAGAAGATTGAAAACATTTTCCTCCTCCCGAGTGCCTCATCTTCTTAATCTCCTCACGTAAATGATTCGATTTCGATGCCTTACGTTTCTTACCCACCGCAGAAACAACCACAGGTTCATCAATGCCTCAAAATTATTCATTTTTTTGTTTGTTTGTTGATCGAAAAGTACAAAATCGATAAGAAAACTAGGAAGCCGGGTGTATTTAAAGCGCTTCCGTGACTGTTTACATTGCGTGGAATGGTGCGTTGTGATTGGTTGAGAGCGGATATATCGCATTCTGCAGAGAAGGGAGACTGGCGTTTGTCGCGGTTTGGAAAGAAAGGGAGAAAACATGACAGAATAACACGGCGGATATCGCATTTTACTTAAAATTAAACATTGACTTTTCAATACCAACCAGATACAATACTGATTTTTGCAGTAACTAATTTTTTTTTCAAAATGGCGTTTATCGCGTTTTGGAACCAAACTCTTCATATGATTAAATGATTAATGATTAAATGATTCCCGCCTCCACTCACTCATCTCAGAGATCCACTCGTTGACGATCACACGTTGATCTGATTGGTTACAAGGTTTGCTCTGTGTGTGTGTTATTGCAGTAAGTTGAGCAAACGCAGCGGGTGAGGGAATAATGTGGTCAGGGGCCCAGCGGGGAGAGAGAGAGAGAGCGAGAAGAGAGAGAGAGAGAGAGAGAGAGAGAGAGAGAGAGAGAGAGAGAGAGAGAGAGAGAGAGAGAGAGAGAGAGAGAGAGCGAGAAGAGAGAGAGAGAGAGAGAGAGAGAGAGAGAGAGAGAGAGAGAGAGAGAGAGCGAGAGAGAGAGAGAGAGAGAGAGAGAGAGAGAGAGAGAGAGAGAGAGAGTGCCGTACAGTAAACAGCCCAGAGTCGGAAAGCAACAGGAAAGATTCAACATCATCATCATCATCCCGGACCTCCTCTTCCCAGATAAACTCTCTCTCTCAGATGTGAGCTCCAGCAGCTGTGAGAGTTTATCCCAGCTTTCATGAGACTCCGTGTCTCGGAGCACCGGAAGGAGACGCGGGAGGAGGAGGAGGGTGTGTGTGTGTGTGTGTGTGTTCATCACAGCAGAGAGAGAGTGAGCGATGGCCACGGGAGGAATCACTACACTCCCGGCTTCTCCCGACGACGGGGCGAGCGGAGCCTTTTCTCCCGGGAGCTTCAAGGAGCCCAAACGCCTTTACTGCAAAAACGGCGGATTCTTCCTGCGGATCCAGTCGGACGGGCGAGTGGACGGGGTCCGGGAGAAGAGCGACCCGCACAGTGAGTGCTTTTATTCCCTTCTTTCCATGGAAAAACAGGAGAGAGGAGAGGATCTAGAGCAGACCGACGGCACAAAGACTCTTTATATACGTCACAGATGAAAACCAGGCCTGATGATGACAGGTTTCCAAGAGATTTTCAGGAAGGCTCTCGGTTCAGAAAGAGTTCACTGACTTTTATGCGTGTTCACTTTTTAAAAGCATTTATTCATGTTTTATTCAACATTTTAAAGCTGGTGCGTGTGTGAGACCAAAGTATTCACCTTGAAGAGGAAGTGTTTTCCATGTTCCAAGTTCGGTTTAGTCCTGAAAAACACAAGAAATACAAGTCAAGTAGAAACTGAAACAATCAGCCCTTTAGACGCACGGTCAGGGTTAAAGACTCACGGTCAGGGTTAAAGACTCACGGTCAGGGTTAAAGACTCACGGTCAGGGTTAAAGACTCACGGTCAGGGTTAAAGACTCACGGTCAGGGTTAAAGACCGTCAGGGTTAAAGACTCACGGTCAGGGTTAAAGACTCACGGTCAGGGTTAAAGACTCACGGTCAGGGTTAAAGACGCACGGTCAGGGTTAAAGACTCACGGTCAGGGTTAAAGACGCACGGTCAGGGTTAAAGACCGTCAGGGTTAAAGACTCACGTCAGGGTTAAAGACTCACGGTCAGAGTTAAAGGTCAGGGTTAAAGACTCACGGTCAGGGTTAAGACTCACGGTCAGGGTTAAAGACTCACGGTCAGGGTTAAAGACTCACGGTCAGGGTTAAAGACGCACGGTCAGGGTTAAAGACTCACGGTCAGGGTTAAAGACGCACGGTCAGGGTTAAAGACTCACGGTCAGGGTTAAAGACTCACGGTCAGGGTTAAAGACCGTCAGGGTTAAAGACTCACGGTCAGGGTTAAAGACCGTCAGGGTTAAAGACTCACGGTCAGGGTTAAAGACGCACGGTCAGGGTTAAAGACTCACGGTCAGGGTTAAAGACCGTCAGGGTTAAAGACTCACGGTCAGGGTTAAAGACTCACGGTCAGGGTTAAAGACTCACGGTCAGGGTTAAAGACTCACGGTCAGGGTTAAAGACGCACGGTCAGGGTCAAAGACTCACGGTCAGGGTTAAAGACTCACGGTCAGGGTTAAAGACTCACGGTCAGGGTTAAAGACGCACGGTCAGGGTTAAAGACTCACGGTCAGGGTTAAAGACGCACGGTCAGGGTTAAAGACGCACGGTCAGGGTTAAAGACTCACGGTCAGGGTTAAAGACTCACGGTCAGGGTTAAAGACTCACGGTCAGGGTTAAAGACTCACGGTCAGGGTTAAAGACGCACGGTCAGGGTTAAAGACGCACGGTCAGGGTTAAAGACTCACGGTCAGGGTTAAAGACTCACGGTCAGGGTTAAAGACGCACGGTCAGGGTTAAAGACGCACGGTCAGCGTTAAAGACTCACGGTCAGGGTTAAAGACTCACGGTCAGGGTTAAAGACTCACGGTCAGGGTTAAAGACTCACGGTCAGGGTTAAAGACTCACGGTCAGGGTTAAAAATACTGTTGTCGAGGGCTACTTCACTACCCCCTAACCCTAACCCTAACCCTAACCCACAGTTCACTTATTCTGACCCGAACCTCTGTGTGCGCGTGCGTTTGAGTGTGTGTGTGCGTTTGAGTGTGTGCGTTTGAGTGTGTGTGTGTGTGTGTGTGAGTGAATGAGTGAGTGTGTGTGTGTGTGTGTGTGTGAGAGTGTGTGTGTGTGTGAGAGTGTGTGTGTGTGTGCATGAGTGTCCGTGTGTGCGTGAGTGTGTGTGTGTGTGCGTATGAGTGTGTGTGTGTGCGTTTGAGTGTGTGTGTGTGTGTGCGTTTGAGTGTGTGAGTGTGTGTGTGTGTGTGAGTTAGTGTCTGTGTGTGTGAGAGAGTGTGTGTGTGTGTGTGTATGTGTGTGTCTGTGTGAGAGTGTGTGAGTATGTGTGTGTGTGTGTTTACAAATGAGGACATTCCTCAGTGTATTCAAATGGAGGTTGTGTCAGATTTAACTAATTTCTGGGGTCATAAAATATGGTTCAGTAGGTACACACACACACACACACACACACACACACACACACTGACTCATTAATCAAACACACTTGTCAACGTTCTTGTCTTGTGTCGTCTTCTGTTTTTGTCTAAACACAAGCAGG
>NW_026607041.1:92500-117500 GCF_029890125.1 Rhinichthys klamathensis goyatoka | reverse complement strand
CAGCTCGAACCAGTCTGGCCATTCTCCTCTGACCTCTGGCATCAACAAGGCATTTCCGCCCACAGAACTGCCGCTCACTGGATGTTTTTTCTTTTTCGGACCATTCTCTGTAAACCCTAGAGATGGTTGTGCGTGAAAATCCCAGTAGATTAGCAGTTTCTGAAATACTCAGACCAGCCCTTCTGGCACCAACAATCATGCCACGTTCAAAGTCACTCAAATCACCTTTCTTCCCCATACTGATGCTCGGTTTGAACTGCAGGAGATTGTCTTGACCATGTCTACATGCCTAAATGCACTGAGTTGCCGCCATGTGATTGGCTGCTTAGAAATTAAGTGTTAACGAGCAGTTGGACAGGTGTACCTAATAAAGTGGCCGGTGAGTGTATATGTCTATGTGGTGTTTTTAATACGCTTAAACCATGTGTAAGTTCATAAGTCGACAGCATTGCTGAGTATTTTCTGCTTAAAACTGCAGTGAACCAAAGACAGTCTCAAAAACACGGTTTGAAATCGCTGGTGTTTCTGACGTCACAAACGACCTTGTAACCAATCAGATCAACGTGTGATCGTCAACCAGTGGATCTCTGAGCTGAGTGAGTGAGTGGTCATTTGCATATTCATAGAACCGCGCATACTAAATGAGGCGAGGGTGTCGAGTTACGTTCAAGCTAAAAACGTTTAAATGTCATTCTGGTGATCAAAGATGAGTTTTAATGGATACAATTATTAACAACCGGGGGACTTTAAAACCTTTACCAATTGTTATGATGGTAATATATTATTGTAGTGAAAAATCCTAAAAAAGATGTCTCAATGTCTTAATGTTGTCTCCGTCTCTCTCTCTCTCTCTCTCTCTCTCTCAGAGAAGAACAACAGATGAATGCTATTTCCTGGAGCGCCTGGAATCGAACAACTACAACACGTACAGATCCCGGAAGTACCCGGACTGGTACGTGGCGTTGAAGAGGACGGGCCAGTATAAATCCGGCTCGAAGACCAGCCCGGGCCAGAAGGCCATTCTGTTTCTGCCCATGTCAGCCAAGTGCTGATCAACCCCAAACCAGACTGACGCGCTCCTCACCGACCCGACACCGAGATGACGAGCGGATCCAGAAGGTTAACGGTCAACCGGATCGCTAGAACGGAAGATTTTTCACCGCCAAGATCCGTGTGTTGAAAACGCGCTTCCCTTTAGCATTTAAATCTATGAAGCGTTTCCATGGAGAGCATTACAGGGTTTATTTGTTCGTGGAGATACAGTCAAACCAAAAATTATTCAGACACCAGATATTTTCACTAGTGTGATCAGGACACTATAGTTCATTTAGTGAGAAGAGCAAAATAAAATAAACAGTGACACATTATAACCAATAATTCTTCATACCAGTAAAATGTATACAAATTTGGGAGCAAAAATGATTCCTCCACTTTGAGCTGATGATGTTTTGCTGAAGTGTGTTTTCTGTAATTGCTAATGCTCTTTTTACACACACACTGAACAACATGAAGCATTGCTTGGTCACTGGTTGAGCTAAACTGGTATTATCTAATTGTGTAGTTAAATTTAACAGCTGACAGATATTCAACATAATTCATGTGTGAGAGTCTAACAGAAGGACGGACAAAACCAGTCAAAGAGTTCTTGTCATATTTTATTATCATTTTCTAAACTATAGCGAATAAACTGTGATAATGTGAGAAATGTTGAAGGAGTCTGAATACATTTAGGTTTGACTGTATATCAGCGATATCCTCAGAAGAGACTCTCTCGTCCGAATCCCACCGAGACGATCTCAGATCCAACTTTCCACAGGCATCATTGTTCCACTCGCTCCCGCAGATGGTTTGGTTGGAAGAGTTCTCGATCTGCATTTCCAGTGGGATTTTTTGTCTGCATCTTCTTGCAGGAATGTCAGTACGGCCACAAAATGTGAGTTTATTTAATGCTGCTCCGTAGAGGTTTTCTCTTAACGCTAAATATATTTCTATACTGTATTTTTAAAAGGGTTTTGCAAAGACAAAGTTCTGCTTTGATGAAGGGAAGTACACAGTGAATGTTTTTTCATACAACTTTATTCTTTTTTCCATATATCATATTGTCCGAGAAAATAAGCTTTTCTTGAGTTTAGTTACACAAGTGTTGATTGTTGCTGCGAGTAACAGTGAGAGTTACAGTAACGTTTATAGGTAACACTTTACTTGAAGGGGTGTGCATAAGACTGACATGACACCTTCATAACCATGACATGACACATGTCATGAATATGAAGGAGGTTTATGCATGTTTATGATAACTGTCATTAAGTGTCTTTCGCTCAGTTATGAGATTTTGAATGCAAATATGACATTGTTTAAGATGTCTTTGTTATGACACCTTGACATAAACCATAACATCATAACCTGTCAGTGTCTTTGTCATGAGAACTTGACATTAAATTAAGTTAAACTGTCATGTGGTTGGTTTCGACATTGGCTGTCATAAGGCCATTATAACTGTGTCATGAATATTTTTCTTGACCTCAACTACAGTGATACACATTGAATTTGTCATTAAAATGTTACAATGGCCTCATAACAGCCAATGTCAACACCAACCACCTGACAGTTTAATGTAATGTTAACCAATAAAGCTAAGTGGTTTCTTAAGTTTGATAATTAATCTGCTAGGTCATGTTTATGACAGGTTGTGGTGTCTTAGTAATGTCAAGTTGTCATGACAAAGACAGGTTATGATGTATTGGTTTATGTCAAGGTGTGATAACAAAGACATCTCAAACAATGTCATATTTGCATTAAAAATGTCATAACTGAGCGAATGACACTTAATGACAGTTGTCATAAACATGCATACAACTTCCTTCATATTCATAACATGTGTCATGTCATGATTATGAAGGTGTCATGTCAGTCTTATGCACACCCCTTCAAGTAAAGTGTTACCTGTTTATCTTTTCTTTGAGGTAACTTAAATGAAGTTTAAAAGTACTGTTACGATTCTTCTTAAAGATCGCAACAAAAGATCGCAAACGCCACACAATCGCTGCGTAAACCATAAGATTTATTTACATAAAGTAATTAACATGTGGTGTCAAGGGATCAGTATAAATGTTAGTTAGTGTGTCAGCATGTATTTGTACGTGGCAAGCTCAAGTGATGTCAGTTCAACCAAACATAACCAAAACATAATCAAAAAGTCCAATCAGAAGATCGTCAGCAGGGGAAGTACATCACATCAGCTCTCCGAAGCGATTGTGCTCTCCCGTGACCCATATGTCCTGTGAGCTCTCTGGAAGTTCCCAGAGCTGCAACATCACCCGCGAGCCATCGAACTCCCGTCTCTGTTTGACCCAGTGTCTTTTAAAACACCATAATCTGGTTCAGGTGTAAAGCCACGCCTCCCGGCAATCAGCCTATAACTCAGGGACAAAACACACGAGCACTCACTGCACAAACACTCATTGAACCGTCACACACCCCCCTTTAAAAGATCCGATATCTTATGAGGATCCTCAGAACTTCTCAAAAAAAAATCTGAAAAATAAAATAAACAAATCATACTTTCCTTTCAAAACATTCTTTATGAAGTCCGATTCCCGTGTTACCAGTGTTTTCCCACAGTCACCTCTAATCTCCTAGATTACTCAATTTATTTCCAGCAATCTGGATCCTGAAAGCATATTAAGGCAACAAACAGAGCGCACAGAAAAATAGTAACAACTGTTAAAACACCTACAGTACACCATTCAATCTACTCAGGAACACGAGATAACGCATCTGCCACTACGTTATCAGTTCCCTTGATGTGTTTTACAGTTAAACTGTAAGGCTGCAAAAAAAGAATCCAGCGCATTAACCGTTGACTCGGAGACTGTAAAGAGTGTAAAAACGTTAAAGGGTTATGATCAGAAAAAACCTCCACAGGTAATCCGCCCCCCACGTACACATCAAAATGCTGAAGAGCCCAAATTAAGGATAATGCCTCTTTCTCTATTACAGAATAGTTCCTTTGGTAAGTATTAAACTTACGAGAAAAAAAACTTACAGGATGGTCAAGTCCACTCTCACCAGTCTGTAATAGGACGGCTCCAGCACCAATCTGGCTTGCATCTACTTGTATCTTAAATGGCTTATCCAGCCTAGGGGCAGCTAAAACAGGAGCAACAGTTAATAACATTTTAACATGTTCAAACGCCTTCTGACAATTTGTACTCCAAACAAAATTGACAGCACCCTTAAGGAGATCAGTTAACGGAGAAACAACAGTTGAAAAATTTTGGCAAAAACCCCGGTAATACCCAACCATCCCTAAAAAACGCATCAACTCCTTCTTTGTTGATGGAGGAGGAAATTGTTGAATAGCCGCCACTTTAGTTTGAACAGGACGCACCTCACCCTGTCCAACTTCTTTTCCCAAATATCTGACAGTACCCTTTGCAAACTCACATTTTTCCAAGTTAACTGTCAGACATGACTCAGCTAAACGCAGCAGAAGCGCACGGAGATGTACCAAATGTTGTTCCCATGTATCACTGAACACAATAACATCATCCAAATATACCGCACAACCCTCCAGGCCGAAGACCACTTTATTCATCAATCTCTGGAAGGTTGCGGGTGCATTTCTCAAACCGAAACTCATAACAGAGTAAGAATATAACCCTGATGGTGTAATGAATGAAGTTATCTCTTGAGCTCTGGGAGTTAAAGGCACTTGCCAATATCCCTTTAGAAGGTCTAATTTGCTTACGAACTTCGCAGACCCCACCTGATCCACACAATCCTCCATTCGAGGAAGTGGAAAAGCGTCAGGTTTAGTAATAGCGTTTAATTTGCGGTAATCAGTGCAAAATCTATAAGTAGAATCTGGCTTTTTTACCAACAAGCATGGTGAAGCCCAACTGGAGCATGAAGGAACAGCAATCTCATTATCAAGCATATACTGAACCTCTGACTCCAACACATTCCGCTTGTTGATAGGAACCCTATAAAAACGCTGACGGATAGGTCTCGCGTCTCCCACATCCACATCATGCTGGATCAAATGCGTACGGGTGGGCACATCTGCAAACAAACTAGGAAAATCAAACAACAACTCTATCAATTCTGATTTTTTTAACTCTGACAAATGTGCCAACAATGCATCTAGACTCTGAAGGGTCTCTGAATTCTTTAACCTTGGAAGCAAAACACAGTCTCCAGGTACAATCACATCCTCCCCTCCCTCTACAGAAAAAGGTTGAGAAGTATCCAGAGGGACAGCAGCAACAGTAACAGCTGGCTTAACCAGTTGAGTGTCAGATTTACGAGAATGATAAGGCTTAAGTAAATTTACGTGAAAACACTGTTTAGCCTTACGCCGATTTGGGGTTGCAATTTCATAATTTTGGTCAGTCATTTTTTTAAGAACAGTATACGGACCAGTAAATCGCGCGCAAAACGGAGATCCAGATGAAGGTAACAAAACCAACACCTGATCACCCGGCATAAAAACACGGCATTCGATATGTTTGTCAAAGTGTTTCTTCATCTTATCTTGTGCTCCGACAAGATTTTTCTGAGCACTCATTCCAGCTAAAAATAAGCGTCTACGGAAACCATCTACATATTCCAACAAATTCTGAGGAGGATCCTTTTCAACCAATCCTTCCCTCCAAACAGAAAGAGGACCCCGTACACTGTGACCAAATACAAGATCATTCGGGCTAAAACCCAAACTCTCCTGTTGTACCTCTCTAGCTGCAAGTAATAACCAGGGTAAACCCTCCTCCCAGTCACGATTCAACTCCACACAGTAAGCACGTAGTAACGATTTCAATGTTTGGTGAAAACGTTCCAGCGCACCTTGACTTTGGGCGTGATATGGGCTTGATTGATTGTGCTTGACCTTAATCACTCTCAAAATCTCAGCAAACATACGTGAAGTAAAATTAGACCCTTTATCGCTCTGAATAATCTTCGGTATCCCAAAAATAGAGATGAATTGGGTTAACGCTTTCACAACTGCTTTAGTTGTAATTCTTCTAATTGGATACGCTGCCGGGTATCGAGTTGTTTGGCACATCACAGTCAGCAAATATACATTACCTGATTTAGATTTAGGTAATGGACCCACACAGTCAATTATTAGGTGCTCAAAGGGTTTACTTGTGACCACAATAGGACACAAAGGCACCGGTCTCAAAGACTGATTCGGTTTCCCTGTTAACTGACAGGTATGACATGTTTTAATAAAGGCCGAAATATCTTTTTTCAGACCCGGCCAATAAAACTGTCTCAAAACTCTGTTGTACGTTTTATTTACTCCGAAATGACCAGCAACTTCACCATGTGAAACTCGCATTACCACCTCTCGAAATTGCTTTGGCACCACTACTTGAATTACAGATTCCTCAATCAAACCCTTCGCACAGGGAATAAATTTCCTCAAGAGTAGCTCATCTTGGATAAAATATCCACTGGCAGCACTTCTTACCTCCTGCGATGGAATAACATTCTCAAACAGTTGTTGTAACCCAGGATCGTTCTGTTGTGCAGTCATCAGCTCCCTATGAGTAATAGGAAAAAGAGTAGACAAACCCGGCACAACACAATTAAACAATTCTTTCTCTTCACAAGATGCCTCACGACTCCTCGAACGAGTTACTGCACACGTTACAAATACCTCAGGGAATTCTTGCTTTAGCACATCAGACTCTACCATCAACGGAGTGGGCACTACCACAGGTGGTGGAATTACCTCTCGCCATACCCTATCTCCAGCTAAATTATTCCCCAATATTACCATGACACCATCCACTGGCAAGGATGGACGGACTCCCAAGGTTACTTCTCCACAGACCAACTCTGAAGTCAAGTTCATCCTGTGCAAAGGGACAGAAAGAGTCTGTAATCCAATTCCCCTGATTAAAACGTTCCTCCCTTCACTAGATACATCAGAAAAAGGCAGGACCGATTCAAGAATAAAGGATTCTGAAGCTCCGGTATCTCTCAAAATCTTAACTGGAACTTTTTTATCTGAATTAATCAAAGAAACAAACCCCTCCGTGATGAATGGTGCAAACTGTTTTGTACCATCACTCTTTGACTCAGACACTGCGTTCCCTACTCCCATAGAAGCACCACTCGCAAAATCATTAATTCCTGTAGTCTCCGTCAGCAATACAGGACTAACATTTGCATTCGTCTTACTCTTTGGACTAAATTTCAACTTTGAGGCCAAAATAGGACACTTATTTTTCCAATGACCAACATTGAAACAATAATTGCATACCAAGTCTCGGTCACTCCTCCCACGATTTCTCTTCTCAAAATTTGAAATATAAGATTGTTCAAATCTCTTTGATGCCGTTCTATTTTCACTAAAGTTACCATACTGACGCCCTGGTCGACCCTCTTGGTACACGTTCTTATGTGTCAATATGTAATCATCTGCCAAGACTGCAGCTTCAATCACGTCATTTGGCTTATTTTCGTTTATATATGTAGCAATATAGTCAGGAACAATGTTCTTAAATTGTTCTAAAATAACCAAGTTACGCAACTTCTCGAAATTATCAACATCGGAAGCACTGCACCAACGATCAAAATGTGAAACAAGTTCTCTTACCACCTCAGAATGTGTTTGCCGTTCACCTTTTCTCCAACCTCTAAAACGCTGGCGGTATGCCTCAGGAACTAACTCATACACTGAAAAAAGTGATTTTGGAGAGTGGTAAATATAATCTGTGGAAACCATATAAAATGTACATGATTATTGCAGCTAGCCAACGAATTCTAAAGTAATGGGTAAATTCTACATATGCTACCCATTCATGAACAGTAAGAACCATCACATAGAAAAATGCAGTAAAATTTACCCCCAAACCGTGAGTTTTTTTTTATTTAAATTGCGCATGCGTCAGCCCGCGTTTTTGAGTGAGTGTGGACGACGCTGGATCCTCTCTCTGGCTGCTATCGAACAGCTAAGTTAAGGTAAGCTATTTACATAGGAGTGCTGTATATATATATATTTTTAATTATGAGATATTACACTTCACTTGTATTCGGCTTTCGTTTGTTTAACATGCCATTACTTGAAATTAAAGTTTGAATCTGTTGCTGGCGTCACCATGGCCCGGGACACATCAAGCCGACGGTCGGCCGTTGGGCAACGTGTTCAAAGTTCAAAAATCAGATTTAATGTGATTACCTTGACAAATTATACGTTATTAAACAGCTATAAGACTCAGGTTTCAGTATTTGACCACTATTTTATTCTGAGAAATTTATAGTGACCGTTATGTATTGTTATGTTATGCAATAAAAAAACAGTCGATGCCTTTAATGTGAATTTGGCGCGTCATCCGCTCCCATCGGCTCCCATTCTGTTGTCGTCATGACAGAGCTCGACCTAATAACGTCCCTCAGTACTTTCTGCTCAAAAATATGCAGATTCGGAGAAATATTTATAGATTATCAATAGGTTTATGTCAGATTTCTGTATAGAGGAATTATATTTATTGAATATACCCAAAATGGGCCGATGTAATCATAAGAGCGCTGGATACTCAGATGTAGTGTGTTGTCAATACACACTGGCAGCCGGGGCCGGGGGGCGCCGTGTGCATATTATTATACTCCATATAGCTATATCACGAAGAAGAGCCACATGACATGTGACACCTGAAACCACCTGACCACAACAACGTTTC
This sequence comes from Rhinichthys klamathensis goyatoka, assembly GCF_029890125.1. Classification (NCBI taxonomy): domain Eukaryota; kingdom Metazoa; phylum Chordata; class Actinopteri; order Cypriniformes; family Leuciscidae; genus Rhinichthys; species Rhinichthys klamathensis. The sequence continues at coordinate 108,807 of NW_026607041.1, read as the reverse complement.
CAAAGATCGCTGAATACATGCAGATAAGGATGTTTTGGACGCAATAAACATGATTGCAACGATTTATGATGTATTTGTGTTCTTTAAGCCATGCAGATATCTTCATAATAGATTATATTTATAATGTAATGCTAATCGATATAATCTTTATGATAGTGATTTTTGAGCCAACGCCAACATTTATCAGGCGAAGGGGCAGGGTTCACTCTAGACAGGTCGCCAGTCTGTTGCAGGGCCGGAATTCGGTCTTAGTATATGTAAATCACTCCCCACTCCGCTAACAGTCTTATCACTAAATTGTATCTCCCTACAGACACAGAACATTGAGAAAAAAACAGATGCTGTTGTCTGCTGCCTCATTAACTACCTCGGTGAAAGACTAGAAGATCTTTTCCATGACTGCCAGGTATGTCATATTGATAACAGATTTTTGATTAATTCGAGGGATCCTCCTCTCCTCTCCTCTCGTATCCACCTTCTCCTTTTGCCTTCCACTCCCCCTCTGCTCTCCTTTTAGATAAACTGAAATATATTGAAACAGCATCTTAAATAAAATAAAAATGTGTATGCTTTTTGTTTGTTTCTTTTTAACATGTAGGAATGTGAGGAGGACTACACAGACAAAACGATGAAGGTGATTGTGAAGCAATGTCATGGCTGAGGAGGATCCATCAGATTTGTCTATTGTGATCGAGGGAAACCAAGTGATGGAAGGATGTGGAAGCCGAACAAAGGCATGCATACTGCTGATGGGACTCATTTATGCAATCGACATCGAATATCCAAAGGAGCTGAAGAACACGTTTGAAGCTTTTCAAAAACTTTTTTGGGAAATTGACGGGGCAAAACTACTGAAAAAGGTCCACAGCCTCAAAAATAAGCTCATGCAGTAGACACACATTTCCCCTCTTGTTCGAAGAGGATCTTTTGTCTGGACATACTTTTAATGGAGTTGTAATGGAGTGTAGTTTTATATTTTTCTTCTTTTCCCTTGTACTTTATTTAGCACTTAATTCTGTGTTTTTTTATAATTTGGTGCATCATTGCTGCATATAAACAAGGCTGTTCGGTTATTTGTTATATGAATGTACCTGGACCACAGATTTGGTCAGTCACTGTTGTTTAAATCTGAAGAGACACAAACCCCTCTGTTTCACAGACAAGGCTTAAGATAGTCCTAGACTAAAATGCATGTTTGAGCTGTTTTAACTGAAAGCAACTTGCACTGAAATATCTTAAAATATGTCTGCTAATGTTTTGTCTCAAGATGCACACCAGTAATGTTTTGTCTAAGGCACGTTTATAAAAGCTACTTAAATGTCCAAATTTAACTAAGGCCTAGTCCTGGCTTAATCTAAGCCCTGTCTGTGAAACCGGGCCAAAGAGTTTAGTCTAAGAGTTTAGATACAAGAAAATGTGATTGGACATCCATTACTGCTCTGATCTCCTCACTTCTCCTTTCATTTTCTCTTCTCTGCTCCCTTCTTTCCTCATTTCTCTTTTCTGCTCTGATCCGGATGTCCTAAAACAGGGATATGTTTTATTTCCAACATTATTGAAACAACATTTGATAGATCAGTGAGTTATAAAACATGTTCATTACTTGAAATGTTGTGTAAAGCTGTTGTGCTGCACTATATTTTGAGTCATTCATAGGATTTTTTTGGATTAAAAACATTGATCTGATGAACCATCTGAATGTCTTTATTGTGGGGGGTACATTTTACCTTCTCTGAATAAGTAATTGTTATTAACTGATATTAATTAACTTTGATTTGAAGAGATAATTTTTACCTAATTTTAATGAGTAAGTAGCTGTTGAATATATACATAAATGTGAGGTATTGTTACCCAATTTATGCAAGTATTTAATAGCTTTTTACTTCAGATAGTTTATACTCAATATATGGGATTAAATCTACCCCACCAAAGTCGATGCAAATTGTTACCTCACATTTATTGGGTAAATTCTATAGATTAGTTTTTACAGTGTACGCTTTTAGAATAGTCACTTTTACCTTATCATAGTTCCTTCTGTCCTCCATCGTAAGCGCTGCGTATGCCTCTTGTGCTTTGCCTGTAATGACAGTTTGAAGCATAATAACTCGGACTGCACTTGGCCATTTGCCTTCTTCCGCTACAGTCTCAAATAAAGAGAAAAAAACATCAGGGTCACGTTCGTTAAATTTAGGGAGCAGTCTTAAATTACCAGCAAAGTCAAAACTGCCAGACAAATGTAACCTTTCACCACCCTCTGATGGTAATAGACCATCCTTTATTAATTGCAAACGTTCCGCCTGCAGCTCAAACTCCCGTTCTGATTGTTCAAGCTCTATTCTCTTCTGTGCCAATTCAATTTCACGTTGTTTGAGTAAATTATCTGTTCTTAATTTTTCCATCTCCAACTCATACCGTTTAGTTTCCAAGGCCAAATCTCTATCGTGAGTCTGTTGCATTTGCAAAATCTCTTTCTTCTGTTCGAAAGACAACCCTGAAAATATATCTAACGGAGTTTTCTTTTCAATATCATGTTTTTTCTTTGCGGGAATAATCAGAAGATTATTTTTGATTAAACAATCTCTCACAATAGAACGAAGTTCGTTCTTCTTTATCTTTTTATCCACATCACCAATTTTAAAATGCTCTACAAGTTCCCACAATTGTTGCTTCACGAACGAATTTAACACGTCCTCTGACGGAGCTTTAACAAATTCTTCAACGGATGTCATTTTAACTCTTAAACTCGTAGATTTAACCTACACTCTCAACTTAAAGTAAGTGCATCTACAATTCCAATAAGGCACAAATACAACACTCATTCACCGTCTCCCCTACTACCCTGCCTATCAACCCACTAAACTGCATTTATGCCTAATCTTCATGCAGCTTTCAAGAGCAAAGCGACATTAAACACCAGATACCGATGGTTCCGAACTGAGCAGTACAGCCCAACCCGTAGCCACGGCGGTGTGCTTCACCCAAAAGCCTGCACAAAAATAAAAAAGGCAAAATAACAAATCAACGCAAAGCGTTGCTAATACCTACTAGGGGAAAAATGAATGAGGTTTCATCTGTACCCCAATAAAAATGCACTTACCTTCAAATGACAACTACCTTTAACTTACAAAACAAATATACATCTATCTCAAAAAATAATACGAATAATCAAGGATTAACTTTTCCAAATTATCATTCAACCGAGCACCTAATCAACCAAATGAGCTAAACAATATCTAATCGAACGAACTCTCATTTGTTATCAAATTACTCTTTTGGACGAGCCCCCATTTGTTACGATTCTTCTTAAAGATCGCAACAAAAGATCGCAAACGCCACACAATCGCTGCGTAAACCATAAGATTTATTTACATAAAGTAATTAACATGTGGTGTCAAGGGATCAGTATAAATGTTAGTTAGTGTGTCAGCATGTATTTGTACGTGGCAAGCTCAAGTGATGTCAGTTCAACCAAACATAACCAAAACATAATCAAAAAGTCCAATCAGAAGATCGTCAGCAGGGGAAGTACATCACATCAGCTCTCCGAAGCGATTGTGCTCTCCCGTGACCCATATGTCCTGTGAGCTCTCTGGAAGTTCCCAGAGCTGCAACATCACCCGCGAGCCATCGAACTCCCGTCTCTGTTTGACCCAGTGTCTTTTAAAACACCATAATCTGGTTCAGGTGTAAAGCCACGCCTCCCGGCAATCAGCCTATAACTCAGGGACAAAACACACGAGCACTCACTGCACAAACACTCATTGAACCGTCACAGTACACTCTTCAAAACTATTTTTTCATAAAGCCAGGTTTACACTGTACGATTTGACCGAATGAGACTAATTTTGAGAATCCTAAAAAAAATTCTAAGACAACCGTCGAATCAAAAACCAGAAGGAGCGCCGAACCTGACAACAAACCACCACTTGCTTCACACACATCGTCTTCGTTTTTTTAAACATGTAATTTACTAGAGGTTCTGACAAAGTGTTAATTGTTGCAGTCGATTTAAACTTTGTAATGAATTTGAATCGGGTTGAGTGAATGATTCAACGACTCACTCATCACTTTCATTACTGGATGAATCAGCGTTTTTTTGAATGAATCTCTTGAATGAATGATTCAGTGACATACACAGTGTTTATAACCCAGCTATAACCTTTTATCCAGTACTTCTAGACAGAAATAATCTCTGGATCAGAACACAGATCTGCTGTTTAACGCTTGTGTGTAATCGTACAGTGTGAACCCGGCTTACAGTGTGTATTTTGAAGATAAAGTCTTTATAGGATTCACACTCTTGTGCAAAATATCACTCAGAGCTATATCGAGCTTAAAAGGCTCCGTCAGGCACTTCATGTGTAGAACCGTTTCCATTAGGGATCATTTTATGGATTTAGTTTTAATTCATTTCTACAACAGTGTGACTTAAAGACACTTTATTACTAGAAATAAATGAAAGTATCATGCAATCAGTTACAGTCCCCCTGTAGTCAATTATTTTATCACTTAAAACTCTTCTTTGATCACCAAAATTACATATTTAAACTTTTTTTTTTTGTTTAGCTTGAATGTAACTCAACACCCTTGCCTCATTTAGTATGCGTGGTTCTATGAATATGCAAATGAGCCCCGCCTCCACTCACTCACTCAGCTCAGAGATCCACTGGTTGACGATCACACGTTGATCTGATTGGTTACAAGGTCGTTTGTGACGTCAGAAACACCAGCGATTTCAAACCGTGTTTTTGAGACTGTCTTTGGTTCACTGCAGTTTTAAGCAGAAAATACACAGCAATGCTGTCGACTTATGAACTTACACATGGTTTAAGCGTATTAAAAACACCACATAGACACATAAACAACATTAAAAGCTGGATTTCCACCACAGGGGGACTTTAACACATTTCTCCTTTGGCATAAAGTGTTCAAATTGTTCTATATAGGCGTTCCCGGTTCTAATTGGGATCTTTATTGTGAAGAGTGTGTGGTGTCTCTGTGATAAAGCTGATAAAACATGCCGGAGTAAACAGCCGGCAGCGTCTCCATCGCGAGGTCAATGTTGTGGAAGCCCGTTCCCAGTCCGTACAGCAGGAGTTTGGCGACGCGACTGGTGATCGGCGTGGTCTCGCTGGTGTCGGCGAGCTCGCGCAGGTCCAGCCACTCGCAGCGCACACACTCCTGCGTGCAGAAGTCGATGTCGTACGAGAGCGGGCTGAGTCTGCAGATCAGGTACATGTCGGACATCCCGAACGCTCCCGGGTGATTGTGCTGCTGGCGAATACTGAGGAGAGATCGGAATTCAGATCGGATCCCGGTCTCTTCGAAAACCTCTCGAACGGCCGTCTCTCCTGGAACAAAGCGTCCCGTCAGAACTGAGAAAATACTCTCGTTTTCCAGCACAAATATTAAACATTCGTAAATCAAGATACATTTACTAGAGACGTAAAATCACTGAAGATATTAAGTCTTGTTTTATTAAAAATGTAGCAAAATTAAGCGAGTTTTTGCTTTAAATATCTGCCAATGGAGTCAATTTGATCTAATTTTCCCTTTGAAATAAGATTACAGGTGAAACTCGAAAAATTAGAATATCGTGCAAAAGTTCATTTATTTCTGTGATTCAACTTAAAGGAGTAGTTCACTTTAAAAAAAACTTTTGCTGATAATTTACTCACCCCCATGTCATCCAAGATGTCCATGTCTTTCTTTCTTCAGTCGAAAAGAAATTAATGTTTTTGATGAAAACATTCCAGGATTTTTCTCCATATAATGCACTTTGCTGGGCACCAAACGGTTCAAGGTCTAAATGACCGTTTCAGTTCAGCTTCAAAGGGCTTTAAACGATACCAGACGATGAATAAGGGTCTTATCTAGAGAAACCATCTGTCAATTCAAAAAAAAATAAAAAAGTTAAAGTGTTATAGGCACAAATGCTCGCCTTGCGAACTCTCCTGTTCGAACTCGTTCATCAAAATGAACGAATCTTTTTTCGAGTCATTGACTCGTTCATCAAAATGAACGAATCTTTTTTCGAGTCATTGACTCGTTCATCAAAATGAACGAATCTTTTTTCGAGTCATTGACTCGTTCATCAAAATGAACAAATCTTTTTTCGAGTCATTGACTCGAAAAAAGATTCGTTCATTTTGATGAACGAGTTCGAACAGGAGAGTTCGCAAGGCGAGCATTTGTGCCTATAAAACTTTAACTTTTTTATTTATTTTTGAAATGACCGATCGTTTCTCTAGATAAGACCCTTATTCATCGTCTGGTATCGTTTAAAGCCCTTTGAAGCTGCACTGAAACGGTCATTTAGACCTTGAACCATTTGGTGCCCAGCAAAGTGCATTATATGGAGAAAAATCCTGGAATGTTTTCATCAAAAACATTAATTTCTTTTCGACTGAAGAAAGAAAGACATGGACATCTTGGATGACATGGGGGTGAGTAAATTATCAGCAAAAGTTTTTTTTAAAGTGAACTAATCCTTTAAAAGGTGAAACTAATATATTATATAGACTCATTACATGCAAAGTGAGATATTTCTAGCCTTTATTTGTTATAATTTTGATGATTATGGATCAAACAACAAACCTTTTCACAATATTCTAATTTTGAATTTGGGGTTTTCATAAGCTGTAAGCCATAACATCAAAATGATAACAAATAAAGGTAATAATAAATTAATAATGTATCAAAATTAAGCAAGTTTTTGCTTTAAATATCTGCCAATGGAGTCAGAAAAATCATCTAATTTTCCCTTTGAATTAAGATTATTTCTGACTCCATTGGCAGAATTTTCTTCCTGTTTTAAGCACAAACTCGCTTTATTTTAATGATTTTTTCATTAAACAAGACTTAATATCTTCAGTCATTTTGCTTCTCCAGTAAATGCATCTTGATTTAAGAATGTTTCGATATGGAAAACAAGACAAAAATGCTAAGTAATAAAAAAAATTTGCAGTGTAAAGATTAAGCAGTTTCTTCTTGTTTTTTTACACTGAAAATAATTTGGTGTAGAAACAATTTTCACTCAGAAATCGCTAGTAAATTTAAATAATCACAAAGAATCTGCAAGCAACACATCTAATTTTGAAGTATAAAGACTAAATAGTATTTTTTTGTAAAATATACTCCAATAATATTGTTTATTCACAAATGTTTTTACAGTGTAGATGTACGAGTAATATAAGTAGAATCTGAGCTGCAGATAAATACCGTTTTAGAAACTTTCTTGGAATAAATTCACATTACACTTTAAATATTACAGTTATTAACACTGTAATAACTTTGTTTACTGTATCTTATATCATGAGATTTGGAGAAACATACAGTAGGATGAAAAAGTTCTGAATGAAATGATTTGTCTTGTTCAGCATGTGAACACAATGTTACTTTGTTTATACAAAACATTTATTTTTCAGAGATAGCATTGTGATTTATGTAAAAATGTAATCAATAAGCAGTTTATATACAAGTCATTTGTGTAGTAAAGAAGGGTTTTTTGTAACTGAATGTCTTGAGGGTCTCAAATCTTAGAAGATGATCTTATAAATGCACTTTTGGATGTATGATTGGAATATCTGAAATTATGATTTTGTTTCAATTCGATGAGTTCTGGATCTGAATCTTACCGATGTTTTCTCCAAGATCTGATAAACCACCGGGAAACTTCCAAGCATTCATAGTCTGGAAAGGACAGGAAAGTTATGTTTAACACGTGCATGTTGTTTTAGTTAGAATTATATTTTTATGGAAATTAGTCGTTTTATATTTCTCACTGTAAAAAGATGTTCTTCCTGTGTATTTGACTTGTTTTCCAGTACAAATATCTAAACATTATTAACCCTCATAATGCCTTAAAAACTGTATAGAGTTTGGACTCATTGGAAGCTTATAAAAAAATCACAATTTAATATTTTTCAACTAAAACCATATTGTATCAAATCAATAATTCCTCATTAATGAGTGAATGCACAAACTGAATATTGAATATTACCATGTTTTGTTTTTTACCGTGCTATTACTTTATTTACCCCCCTTTTTATTACTAAAAAAATGGAAATTCTTTGGAATTCAAACTTTTTTAAGAACTACAGCAAAAAACAGATGCAAGAAAAAATATATTTTTATCTATATTTATGATAAATCTTATTTGAATACTTTATTCTGAAATGTATAAGAACACATAATATGAGAATTTCCAGAATGAACTCCATTGACTTTTGACTCATTTGAAACTTGCTCAAAACAGTCTAAATTTACAAAACATACATATTATTTTTAAAACCCCCTGCATAATTTCACGTGTAAAGCCCCAGTTCACTTTCGGCTCAAAACGAACCTGAGCGCAAAAGGTGTAACAGTTGAGTTTAAATGGATATATCGCTTACATTTTTGGTTTAAAATTTCTAAAAAATAAATAAATTATGTGTATTTTGGATACTTATGTCTTAACACACTTACAAAATTCCATCTTCTTACTTAAAACTATGGATTTTTAAATAGAAATTATGTACCCGAATGCAAAGTAGCAAAATTACATAAGAGATTAAGTTTTGTGTTTTGAAAAATTTACAAAAGTGAAGCGAGTTTGTGCTTAAAACAAGAACAAATATCCAATGGAGTCAGAAAAATAATCTTGTTTTCTATTTTGAATTAAGATTATTTTTCTAACTCCATTGGCAGATATATGTTCTTGTTTTAAGATCAAACTCGCTTCATTTTGATATTTTATTCAGAAAATAAGACTTAAGATATTTGTACTGGGAAAAATAAGACAAAAATACTGAGGAAGAAAATATTGCTATTTTTATCATTTTCATTCCTCGTTCACAGATTATCTTAATATTATTTATATCTATCAATACAATATCAAATATTTTCATAAAAAATATGTCTTATAAGTTTTAGATTTGAGATTGTGGACTACTGAGGTCCATTACATATCGAGTTTTAAAATAATCTAGAAAATGCTGCTAGTTATAAATAAAACTTTCTTACTTGAGTAGTTTTGAGTACATTAGTACAAAGCCGAAAACAGACGAGTTGTGTGTGATGTAATGCAACAGCTGTTAAAGGTTTGTGACATGAGAATATTTCTGTACTTTCAATAAAATTCATATTTTTGTGGGCAATTAAGTTTGAAATATTTGTGGAATTACTTTTAGCTACATTGTGAATGCAAGACAATTTCAGCATGCTGAATAATGAAAACATGTTATACATTTAAATAATTTAGTGTTTTCTAAACAGTTTATAATAGAAGAACATATATTAAAAAAATAGCAGTAAATATAAAAATAGGAAGTGTTGAAGTGATTGATAACCATAACATTAAAGATGCAAAAAGTATATAAAAACAAAACAGTGTTGGGTGTAATGCACTACTTAGTAATTAATTACTGTAATTTAATTACTTTTCCCTTGTAAAGGTAATGGATCAGTCTTGGATGTAATTTCATTAAATACCGTATAGAACAACAGTGGATTTAACATCAAAATTTGGCGTATAATGTTACAATGTATGTTTTAATGTAACCTTCTCCTTTTAAATTGTTTGGTCAATCCAAGAAAAATGTATGCAAATTTTTATTATTTAAATGAAAAAATGAAGTTTCGTGTCTATCCTTGTGTTGTTCAGTTGGTCAAGGTTGAAATGGGATTTAGAGAGTTATTAGTAATTAGTAATGCAATACTTTTAAGATAGAGTCATTCGTACAGTAATGCAATTACACTGTTGAAGAAGTAGATGTCTATGTCGACAGTGAGGAAGATCACTAGGGTTTTAGGTTGATGTCTATGTAGGCAGTGAGAAAGATCACTAGGGTTTTAGATTGATGTCTATGTCGGCAGTGAGGAAGATCACTAGGGTTTTAGGTTGATGTCTATGTAGGCAATGAGGAAGATCACTAGGGTTTTAGATTGATGTCTATGTAGGCAGTGAGAAAGATCACTAGGGTTTTAGATTGATGTCTTTGTCGGCAGTGAGGAAGATCACTAGGGTTTTAGATTGATGTCTATGTCGGCAGTGAGAAAGATCACTAGGGTTTTAGGTTGATGTCTATGTCGGCAGTGAGAAAGATCACTAGGGTTTTAGATTGATGTCTATGTCGGCAGTGAGAAAGATCACTAGGGTTTTAGATTGATGTCTATGTCGGCAGTGAGAAAGATCACTTGGGTTTTAGATTGATGTCTATGTAGGCAGTGAGGAAGATCACTAGGGTTTTAGGTTGATGTCTATGTCGGCAGTGAGAAAGATCACTAGGGTTTTAGGTTGATGTCTTTGTCGGCAGTGAGGAAGATCACTAGGGTTTTAGGTTGATGTCTATGTAGGCAATGAGGAAGATCACTAGGGTTTTAGATTGATGTCTATGTAGGCAGTGAGAAAGATCACTAGGGTTTTAGATTGATGTCTTTGTCGGCAGTGAGGAAGATCACTAGGGTTTTAGATTGATGTCTATGTCGGCAGTGAGAAAGATCACTAGGGTTTTAGGTTGATGTCTATGTCGGCAGTGAGAAAGATCACTAGGGTTTTAGATTGATGTCTATGTCGGCAGTGAGAAAGATCACTAGGGTTTTAGATTGATGTCTATGTCGGCAGTGAGAAAGATCACTTGGGTTTTAGATTGATGTCTATGTAGGCAGTGAGGAAGATCACTAGGGTTTTAGGTTGATGTCTATGTCGGCAGTGAGAAAGATCACTAGGGTTTTAGGTTGATGTCTTTGTCGGCAGTGAGGAAGATCACTAGGGTTTTAGGTTGATGTCTATGTAGGCAGTGAGGAAGATCACTAGGGTTTTAGGTTGATGTCTATGTCGGCAGTGAGGAAGATCACTAGGGTTTTAGATTGATGTCTATGTCGGCAGTGAGGAAGATCACTAGGGTTTTAGATTGATGTCTTTGTCGGCAGTGAGGAAGATCACTAGGGTTTTAGGTTGATGTCTATGTCGGCAGTGAGGAAGATCACTAGGGTTTTAGGTTGATGTCTATGTCGGCAGTGAGGAAGATCACTAGGGTTTTAGATTGATGTCTATGTAGGCAATGAGGAAGATCACTAGGGTTTTAGATTGATGTCTATGTCGGCAGTGAGGAAGATCACTTGGGTTTTAGATTGATGTCTTTGTCGCCAGTGAGGAAGATCACTAGGGTTTTAGGTTGATGTCTATGTCGGCAGTGAGGAAGATCACTAGGGTTTTAGATTGATGTCTATGTCGGCAGTGAGGAAGATCACTAGGATTTTAGATTGATGTCTTTGTCGGCAGTGAGGAAGATCACTAGGGTTTTAGGTTGATGTCTATGTCGGCAGTGAGGAAGATCACTAGGGTTTTAGATTGATGTCTATGTCGGCAGTGAGGAAGATCACTAGGGTTTTAGGTTGATGTCTATGTCGGCAGTGAGGAAAATCACTAGGGTTTTAGATTGATGTCTATGTCGGCAGTGAGGAAGATCACTAGGGTTTTATATTGATGTCTATGTAGGCAATGAGGAAGATCACTAGGGTTTTAGATTGATGTCTATGTCGGCAGTGAGGAAGATCACTAGGGTTTTAGATTGATGTCTATGTCGGCAGTGAGGAAGATCACTAGGGTTTTAGATTGATGTCTATGTTGGCAGTGAGGAAGATCACTAGGGTTTTAGATTGATGTCTATGTAGGCAATGAGGAAGATCACTAGGGTTTTAGATTGATGTCTATGTCGGCAGTGAGGAAGATCACTAGGGTTTTAGATTGATGTCTATGTCGGCAGTGAGGAAGATCACTAGGGTTTTAGGTTGATGTCTATGTCGGCAGTGAGGAAAATCACTAGGGTTTTAGATTGATGTCTATGTCGGCAGTGAGGAAGATCACTAGGGTTTTATATTGATGTCTATGTAGGCAATGAGGAAGATCACTAGGGTTTTAGATTGATGTCTATGTCGGCAGTGAGGAAGATCACTAGGGTTTTAGATTGATGTCTATGTCGGCAGTGAGGAAGATCACTAGGGTTTTAGATTGATGTCTATGTTGGCAGTGAGGAAGATCACTAGGGTTTTAGATTGATGTCTATGTAGGCAATGAGGAAGATCACTAGGGTTTTAGATTGATGTCTATGTCGGCAGTGAGGAAGATCACTAGGGTTTTAGATTGATGTCTATGTTGGCAGTGAGGAAGATCACTAGGGTTTTAGATTGATGTCTATGTAGGCAATGAGGAAGATCACTAGGGTTTTAGATTGATGTCTATGTCGGCAGTGAGGAAGATCACTAGGGTTTTAGATTGATGTCTATGTCGGCAGTGAGGAAGATCACTAGGGTTTTAGGTTGATGTCTATGTCGGCAGTGAGGAAAATCACTAGGGTTTTAGATTGATGTCTATGTAGGCAATGAGGAAGATCACTAGGGTTTTAGATTGATGTCTATGTCGGCAGTGAGGAAGATCACTAGGGTTTTAGATTGATGTCTATGTCGGCAGTGAGGAAGATCACTAGGGTTTTAGATTGATGTCTATGTTGGCAGTGAGGAAGATCACTAGGGTTTTAGATTGATGTCTATGTAGGCAATGAGGAAGATCACTAGGGTTTTAGATTGATGTCTATGTCGGCAGTGAGGAAGATCACTAGGGTTTTAGATTGATGTCTATGTCGGCAGTGAGGAAGATCACTAGGGTTTTAGGTTGATGTCTATGTCGGCAGTGAGGAAGATCATTAGGGTTTTAGATTGATGTCTATGTCGGCAGTGAGGAAGATCACTAGGGTTTTAGATTGATGTCTATGTCGGCAGTGAGGAAGATCACTAGGGTTTTAGGTTGATGTCTATGTCGGCAGTGAGGAAGATCACTAGGGTTTTAGGTTGATGTCTATGTAGGCAGTGAGGAAGATCACTAGGGTTTTAGATTGATGTCTATGTCGGCAGTGAGGAAGATCACTAGGGTTTTAGATTGATGTCTATGTCGGCAGTGAGGAAGATCACTAGGGTTTTAGGTTGATGTCTATGTCGGCAGTGAGGAAGATCACTAGGGTTTTATATTGATGTCTATGTCGGCAGTGAGGAAGATCATTAGGGTTTTAGATTGATGTCTATGTCGGCAGTGAGGAAGATCACTAGGGTTTTAGGTTGATGTCTATGTCGGCAGTGAGGAAGATCATTAGGGTTTTAGATTGATGTCTATATCGGCAGTGAGGAAGATCACTAGGGTTTTAGGTTGATGTCTATGTCGGCAGTGAGGAAGATCACTAGGGTTTTAGGTTGATGTCTATGTAGGCAGTGAGGAAGATCACTAGGGTTTTAGATTGATGTCTATGTAGGCAGTGAGGAAGATCACTAGGGTTTTAGATTGATGTCTATGTCGGCAGTGAGGAAGATCACTAGGATTTTAGATTGATGTCTATGTCGGCAGTGAGGAAGATCACTAGGGTTTTAGATTGATGTCTTTGTCGGCAGTGAGGAAGATCACTAGGGTTTTAGGTTGATGTCTATGTCGGCAGTGAGGAAGATCACTAGGGTTTTAGGTTGATGTCTATGTCGGCAGTGAGGAAGATCACTAGGGTTTTAGATTGATGTCTTTGTCGGCAGTGAGGAAGATCACTAGGGTTTTAGGTTGATGTCTATGTCGGCAGTGAGGAAGATCACTAGGGTTTTAGGTTGATGTCTATGTAGGCAGTGAGGAAGATCACTAGGGTTTTAGATTGATGTCTATGTAGGCAGTGAGGAAGATCACTAGGGTTTTAGATTGATGTCTATGTAGGCAGTGAGGAAGATCACTAGGGTTTTAGGTTGATGTCTATGTCGGCAGTGAGGAAGATCACTAGGGTTTTAGGTTGATGTCTATGTCGGCAGTGAGGAAGATCACTAGGGTTTTAGGTTGATGTCTATGTAGGCAGTGAGGAAGATCACTAGGGTTTTAGATTGATGTCTATGTAGGCAGTGAGGAAGATCACTAGGGTTTTAGGTTGATGTCTATGTCGGCAGTGAGGAAGATCACTAGGGTTTTAGGTTGATGTCTATGTAGGCAGTGAGGAAGATCACTAGGGTTTTAGATTGATGTCTATGTAGGCAGTGAGGAAGATCACTAGGGTTTTAGGTTGATGTCTATGTAGGCAGTGAGGAAGATCACTAGGGTTTTAGATTGATGTCTATGTCGGCAGTGAGGAAGATCACTAGGGTTTTAGGTTGATGTCTATGTAGGCAGTGAGGAAGATCACTAGGGTTTTAGGTTAATGTCTATGTCGGCAGTGAGGAAGATCACTAGGGTTTTAGGTTGATGTCTATGTAGGCAGTGAGGAAGATCACTAGGGTTTTAGATTGATGTCTATGTCGGCAGTGAGGAAGATCACTAGGGTTTTAGATTGATGTCTATGTAGGCAGTGAGGAAGATCACTAGGGTTTTAGATTAATGTCTTTGTCGGCAGTGAGGAAGATCACTAGGGTTTTAGATTGATGTCTATGTCGGCAGTGAGGAAGATCACTAGGGTTTTAGGTTGATGTCTATGTAGGCAGTGAGGAAGATCACTAGGGTTTTAGATTTATGTCTATGTCGGCAGTGAGGAAGATCACTAGGGTTTTAGGATGATGTCTATGTAGGCAGTGAGGAAGATCACTAGGGTTTTAGGTTGATGTCTATGTAGGCAGTGAGGAAGATCACTAGGGTTTTAGGTTGATGTCTATGTCGGCAGTGAGGAAGATCACTAGGGTTTTAGGTTGATGTCTATGTAGGCAGTGAGGAAGATCACTAGGGTTTTAGATTGATGTCTATGTAGGCAGTGAGGAAGATCACTAGGGTTTTAGGTTGATGTCTATGTAGGCAGTGAGGAAGATCACTAGGGTTTTAGATTGATGTCTATGTCGGCAGTGAGGAAGATCACTAGGGTTTTAGGTTGATGTCTATGTAGGCAGTGAGGAAGATCACTAGGGTTTTAGGTTAATGTCTATGTCGGCAGTGAGGAAGATCACTAGGGTTTTAGGTTGATGTCTATGTAGGCAGTGAGGAAGATCACTAGGGTTTTAGATTGATGTCTATGTCGGCAGTGAGGAAGATCACTAGGGTTTTAGATTGATGTCTATGTAGGCAGTGAGGAAGATCACTAGGGTTTTAGATTAATGTCTTTGTCGGCAGTGAGGAAGATCACTAGGGTTTTAGATTGATGTCTATGTCGGCAGTGAGGAAGATCACTAGGGTTTTAGGTTGATGTCTATGTAGGCAGTGAGGAAGATCACTAGGGTTTTAGATTTATGTCTATGTCGGCAGTGAGGAAGATCACTAGGGTTTTAGGATGATGTCTATGTAGGCAGTGAGGAAGATCACTAGGGTTTTAGGTTGATGTCTATGTAGGCAGTGAGGAAGATCACTAGGGTTTTAGGCTGATGTCTATGTCGGCAGTGAGGAAGATCACTAGGGTTTTAGGCTGATGTCTATGTAGGCAGTGAGGAAGATCACTAGGGTTTGGGACGGAGCCCATTAGTTCATCTAATCTGTCACTGTTTGTGCATTGCTGGAGGGTTAAACGCTCAGCCGGGGGTTTAATCATTTCCACACAGAAATATCTCCATGAGATTGAGTTTTATGAACATGTTGCTCTGCCCAGATGTAATCTACCCAGATAAATAAGTGCAGTCCGACCTCTAAACTCCCGGAGGTATTTTAAGCCTCTCAGGAAATTCTACCAGTAAATGACGCAAGATAAAAGACGCTGGCGGAAGGATAAAACGATCCTTTCAGTTTCCACTCCCGAACCCAACTGTTTATTTCACTGGGAAGCGGTCTTGAGGGATGAAGCGAGACGCGTAACGAGGTCAGACTCAGAGTTCATCATCAGTCACACACTTGGTTTAAAACTCTAGAATTAGAGTTGAGACTGAAGTGAGATATTCTGAAAAATAAACTATCATCATTTAGAAAACAGAACTGGGATTTTTTTTTCTTCTAAAAACTTCTGAATCAGCAGTTGAAATCGTTTAGGAAAATTCTGATATTAGAATAGAAACACTACATGTTGTGTGTATATATATATATTAGAATCTGGTTTAAAAAGTGATAAAGTGACTCAAGCATTTATGAAATGTGGATTAATATCATATTTGATGAATGCATTTGTAAGGTTAGAGTTGTGATTCTTTTATATTTAGAATAATTTTTAGAACTAAATGTTTATTATTACAGTTATGGTTATCATCACTCGAGTGAACGAGCCTTAACTGTAAAAACATCTCCTTCAGCTCGTGTTGCACGTCTCTTTTTGCTGTCATCATTTACTAATGAATGGGTAATTATTCTTCTAAAATTGGCAGCTGAACTCGTTTTGGAATAGAACTACATGTTGAACTAAATG